>NC_088201.1:158906708-158956708 GCF_037126465.1 Ornithodoros turicata | reverse complement strand
AGTGGCATTGAATACGGGTTCAAAATTAGCTGCTGCGAGATGATGATATAGACCAACGTAATCTCCTCGACGAAGATCGAAAATATCGGATGCTACATGATGATTACGGAAAGAAGTAGGCACGGACACTGCAAAAGGGGGGTGATATTTGTCTGGCGGAATCAACGGGGAAGCAGGTCTAACAGACGTAAAATTGGCCGAGCGGACGAAACAAAGATCAAGGAATTGTCCCCTATGGTTGGGGACAGTGTTAACTTGGGAGAGTGACAAGAAATCGGCAAAATCACGAAGACAGTTTACACCGTTTAAACCGTAAGACGGTTGAGGAACGGCAGGGGAAAGTTGTTGAGCTTCGAAATGAGGTAGATTGAAATCACCTAACATGAAGATGTCACAGTGTCTATCAAGTAATGGCTCCAGGGACAGAAGGTACTGGGAGAGTTCTGACGGATTAAACAATGGTGGGAAGTAGTGGACACCCACAAGTAAGTTGGGGTCATTGAGGCGATGAATTTCTATCCATACCGACTCGGGGTATTGCTCCAAGTCGCGGCGACGTATAACTTTCAAGGCATTGGACACTGCAATTAGGCACCCACCGCCACGTGCAGTAGCTTTCCCAGGAACAACGCGATCTGAGCGGTACACACTATAGCAATCGGGAAAATAGGCGCTGTTCGGGATAGAGTCATTTAGCCAGGTTTCAGAAAGACAGATGATGTCGTATTCGCACTCACACACAGCTGAGAAAAAGCTCGAACTCTTCGTACGCAAACCACGCACGTTTTGATAGTAGAGACTTGCCCACTCATTCTTGACTGCCATCCGTGGGAGCATGTTGGTCGGAACTGTAGATCATGCTGCTGTGGAGCCGACCCCTGAACTGCTTGACTAAGCAGCCAGAGGGCCACACCGCAGGATCGTGAAGGAGGTCAAAGGCAGCGTCGTCGGTTGAGATGTGGAACGAGGCATACGTTTCGTAACGTGATTTTAACTTTGTGCACTTGATAGACGAGGAGTCAGTTTTCTTTGCGACGAATGCAGTGATGTCGTCTACAGTTGTCGCAGGAAGGAGCTTGGTGACGAATAGTGCCTTGTTGGCGCGGCGCGGTTCCACGGCACTTAGGCCTTCGGAAATCGACGTGCCGAAGAAAGCTCTGGGCTGAGGTGCACGTACGTTGGGCATTTCAATCGGCGACATCTCACCGTTAGAAAGACTTGGTGAAGATGTGTTGCCTGCAGGTAGTTTAGCGGCCTGTGCCGCGAACGTGACTCCCGGCATTCGAGTCAAATCCTTAGATGGGGCCGAAGTAGGGAGGGAGGCCGGTTGCGACGACGCCACATTTGCACGAAAATTCGGAGTGATGGCTGCATCCCTACGAAGAGAAGCTTTACGCAGTTCCGCTCGCAGAGATTTGATCTGAATCACCATAGCCGAAGAAGATTCGTGAAACTCCTTTTTGAGTTGGGCGTTATCACGGCGGAGCGCGGCCACCTCGTCGGTCAGGAAGGAAATCCCCTGAAGGGCAGCTTGGAGTAGGGAAACAAGGTCAAGGCCATCCGGTTGGGGCAGGGAGAATCCCGGTGGGGAAGCCGGAGACGATGGCAGATTGGTCTCGTTAGGCCTAGTGGTCACCGAAGGCGATGGCACAGAGTCACAGAGCGGGCATAAAAAACGACTTACGACGTCCGGAATTTTGGCATCATCGGAGGTAAGGTTCATGCATTTAGCATGCACCCGTTTGTCGCACTTTGTACACTTCAGAGTAGATTGTTTACCGTAAAACGGCAGAGCGCAGATGACACACGTGTCGGCACTGGGCGCCATCTTGAATAATAATAATAATAATAATAATAATAATAATAATAATAATAATAATAATAATAATAATAGGGTGTTTACGTCGCGAGACAACTGAGATCATGAGCGACGCCACAGCGGTCGGTCTGTGGATTGCTTTTGCCCACCTGAGGGTTCTTTAACGTGCGATGAAAGCTCATCACACGGCACCCCCGTATTTAACGCCCCTCGCGGAACTTTCCCAAAGCAAACTCTACATACTTATTCCGACAACTCCGGCAAAAGAGGAAGGGAGTTCGTGAATTGCTGGACGCTGAGGCTCACGTACTTGTGTTGTCCATCATTGTGGTCTAATTCGGTCAATTTTCGTTCTTTACGCCAGCTACGTACTTACCTACGCAATACTTATGGAGAGCAACAGCAAGGAGTAAGCAAAGCGCAGAGCCACTCATTTTCATCTTGGAGATAGTCTTGTGTCCCTGCCTCCAATGACTGGATGGCTTCACGCTCAATGTATATATATATATATATATATATATATATTCATATATATACAAGAGCTGCATTAAAATACAATCGTAAGCGTGGATGAAAGTGAGACACGTTATGAAGTTTTTGTATGTACAGTAGAATAGCTCGAAGTTGAAATTTGATATATCGGAGGTGAACTACGTCAGTGGTATTTGCCAATTCCAAGAATGTCTTCAATCTCGGTTTAATCACTTCGAGAGCCTGATTGCGTGCGTTCTTCCAATGCTCTCCTGAACCGGCGTCTTTCATCATGACACAAGGTCGCTTACGTTCTCACACTATTCCGCTGTGTCATATGAAACGGTAGGAGCAACTTGTTTATTTACACATGGTAACAGGACTTTCGTGCACGAGACTGCACTTCTTCAGGTTACAAAAATATGAACATGGTACAGGAACATACAGGGTGTCCCAGAAAACGTGTCATTGAATTATAATAAAAAAACTACACCACCTAGAGTCCTGCGGTCAATGACATTTGTTCTTACTGGGTTTTTGCCACCTCCTTATGTGAATGTCGTGTAACGTAAGTTTAATTATGTAAATTTTTGCGAGCTTAAGTCGGAAATTTGCCTAGTAAAGGTCACTTTTTTACCCCTCCAATGTGAAGAGCGTGTCTAATTTACTCAAATTAATGATAATTGACAGGCATATTCAGGAGCTATCCCATCGGAAAAAATAGCCGAACATCATGCTCTACCGGGCTCCCACAGGATAGCGCGCGATGGATTTTTCTGCGCAATCTTTGTCAGTCCGACGAAAGGGGGTTGGAAAAGCGATAAAAACCGGGCTGTTTGGTGGTACATCCTAAAAGCGATAAAACCCCGGTGCAGGGGACACAGAGAGACAAAACAGACGAAGCACTGACGGACCTTTCTTTCTTTCTGTCTGGCAGTGCTTCGTCTGTTTTGTCTCTCTGTGTCCTCTGCACCGGGGTTTTATCGCTTTTAGGAGGCTGGAAACCAGCCCACCCCGGCATCACAGAAAGAGATAACACAGGCATGACGTATCGCGTCCGACTTTCGCTGGGATAATGCTTCCCCTCTCCCAATTTTAGGAACTGCTACTTTTTCCACTACCACTGTGGGCTGTCTTTGAAACCTCCTTTCGTCGGACTGAGTACGATTGCGCTCAAAAAGTCATCGCGCGTTATGGTCCGCTGCTCCGAAAAGCATGATGTTCGGCTAATTTTTCCGATGGCATAGCTCGTGAATATCACTGTCAATTATCATTAATTTGAGTGAATTCGGCACGGTTTTCATATTGGTGGGATAAAAAAGTGATCTTTACTTGGCAAATTTCCGAGTTCAATTTGCAAATATTTACATAATTAAACTTACGATACATGACATTCACATCAGGAGGTGGCAAAAACCTAATAAGAACAAATGCCGTTGACTGCATGATTCTAGGTCGCGTAGTTTTTTATAATTATAATTCAATGACACGTTTTCTGGGACACCCTGTATATACAGTTGACGGGGGAGTTTTGGCATGAGAGGGTAACAGTGTGATGGAAAGGATGCAAGTACAGGTAAAAATAAAAAGAACATAATACAAACACAGGGGTATCTGAAGCGCAACATAACCCCTGCGTTTGTATTATGCTCTTTTCATTTTTACCTGTATTTGCATCCTTTCCACCACCCTGTTACCCTCTCACGCCAAAACTCCTCCGTCAACTGTATATATACTTCTTGTTACAAAAATATGAACATGGTACAGGAACATATATAGAATTGACGGGGGAGTTTTGGCATGAGAGGGTAACACTGTGATGGAAAGGATGCAAATACAGGTAAAAATGAAAAGAACATAATACAAACGCAAGGGTATCTGAAGCGCAACATAACCCCTGCGTTTGTATTATGTTCTTTTCATTTTTACCTGTATTTGCATCCTTTCCACCACCCTGTTACCCTCTCACGCCAAAACTCCTCCGTCAACTGTATATATACTTCTTGTTACAAAAAATATGAACATGGTACAGGAACATATATACAGTTGACTGGGGAGTTTTGGCATGAGAGGGTAACAGGGTGATGGAAAGGATGCAAATACAGGTAAAAATGAAAAGAACATAACACAAATGCAGGGGTATCAGAAGCGCAACATAACACCTACGTTTGTTTTATGTTCTTTTCATTTTTACCTGTATTTGCATCCTTTTCATCACCCTGTTACCCTCTCACGTCAAAACTCCCCCGTCAACTGTATATATGTTCCTGCACCATGTTCATATTTTTGTAACCTGAAGAAGTGCAGTCTCGTGCACGAATGTCTTGTTACCATGTGTAAACAAGTTGCTCCTACCGTTTAATATCACTCTTTGAGTTACACAAAACCGGCAACATGACATCGCCTATTTTTCTGCCTTCGTATCTACTATTCCACTGGTTAGCTTCTATGTACTGAAAAATCTCTTTCATATTTCGTGGGACCTCTCCTGTCGTCATGTCCGAGGTCACGCAGCAATCAGAACGTTAGTTTTCTCTGACCTTTATTTTCGTGGGAATTATTAGAAGTTGAACTGTTCATTACACCCTTCTACGTGGAAAAACCTGTACGTCATCCATGGTTCCTGACGTTCAAGTAAATTATCTATCATATGGAAAGGGAAAAAAAGACATTTTTACAAGTGGCAGACGCATGGCAAAATGTAATTGCAAATGCCAGAATGGAGTAAATGTTCCTTTTGGTTTCATCGTTGTACAGAGTCGTAGCACAATGTCGAATACAGAAAACAACAGCACAAGTACACTCCAGCCGGGTTACATGATTGACGCTTGGCTGTCAAAGACGTGGGTCCATAACGGATACATCAGGCTGGATGCAAGTAATAGTTCGAGAGAATACTCGAAATATTGCAGAACTTGACAAGTAGAGAAGCCTAAAGGTAGCTTTGAGTAGACGAGGAACCTGCTAGTACACAGAAACCTGTATGAATTGCGTTTAAGCGCCGTAATACACAACTAAACGGGGCGCTCAATTTTCCGCCGCTTTGAGCGCGTTGTTGAGGCTGGGGCAATGTGTACCCCACAGAGAACAGTCTGATTCTAGTTCCCGCAGTGTAAACGCAATGTAATAATATGTGTGCGTTGCTGAAACAGGGGCAAGTATTAAATTCATCCCAAGACATTCAAGCGAGCTGCTCCATTTCAATGCCATTTACGTTGCGGATCCAAGAAATATACGAAGTACGACAAAATCCCATTTAGCTATGAAATATGCTTATTTTAGGAGTTACAAAATTTTTACTAAAACGCTATCAGAACAAAACAGACATCGTTTCTGCGGTTGAGTTATTCGCCCATGCTGACATCCTTTCGAAGACCGTATGTAACAACACAATGAATAGTTACCTAAAATCCACCAATAAACGATCTGCAAGTCCTGAGGAAGTTTCTGCTGGTCCGCCGAGAGCAAGTGTGTTGTATTGGCAGATTAAGAACAGTGCTGGAATCTTCCAATGGGAGCTTTGGAGCAGCCTTCACGCCAAGGTCGCTGCAAGTAGCAACCCAGACTACTCCGCCAAAACAGGCAGATTCAACTGGAACTATCCGTGACGTATCACTTGTCTCTAGCACTTCCCATTCCCCGTGTCTCCTGCGGACAGAGTTGTTAAGTAACTTAGTAAAAGTATCTAAGTACTCAATACTTTTTGTGTATCTTGAGGACATAGTAGATACATTTTCAAACACGCACTTGTAACTGTACTTAACTACTTTTTTCAGTAACTTGTATCTGTCTTTTTGAGTATTTTTTGAACAAAAACGACGAAACACCGTCGCCGAGCAGGAGGTGGCGCGAAGGCCGTGCCGACACTAGGGATCCTTGATGCACGTGAGAAGCTGCAGCAACCCGTCGAATCCATAGCCGACACCAGGCACGAGCTCCACTACTCCTCGCCCTTTCTGCACGTGCTCACGCTCTCTCAGGTGACATTCCTTGTTCCTCGCCACTCTCTTGGCGGTACTGAAGAGCATGGCCGAGTTTGAAGGTGTCGGCGCCACCTCACCTTTATACTTCAGTGGTGTTTGCAGAGCGTAGATAGTGCTGTGCTGCAGATTTTTTGCTTGTGTTATGTACTGTATTCATTGTATACATGAGATTCACGGGTAAACATAAACAGGCCATTTGGTGTCACGAAGACTTCCGGTCCTTCCGCGACTAGGGATACTCGGAACCAGCCACCATGCAGAATGATAGCTTTCACTTTCCTGATTTGTTGAAAACGGGATGCGTACGCCTCTCTGTGGCAATTTGAATTGCCATAAAAAGGCGTATACGGCCCTCTGTCTCCTCAAATCAGAAGCGATAGCAGTATCAGTCGCCATAGCGATTGGCGCAGACCGTGTTTGCTGCGAAACCGGATATCGTTTTGGCAACAAACCGGAAGCGGTGCAGAAGGGCATGTATACATATCATATAATTTACCCACCAGAGTCACAGTCTCACAGAGCACTGGTCGAAGCATTAGATATTCAGTCCATGGATCTGATGGCCATGCGAAACCCAGTGAGATATTTTGGCAATTGAAATCTTTATTTGTTGCTCAGTGAGCCAATTTTTGTCCCTGTCTCGGTTACCCCCAGTTTAGGCGTTCCTTTGTCTGCAATTACGTACGATTACCCAAGAAGGGATGTCTCTGTGGCTCTATAGAGCCGCAGAGACATCCCTTCTATAGACTGACACCTATCATGAGTCAATGGCGAAAGATATGGTCTGCGCACAGCATTGCAAAAAGTAACTCCAACCGTACTCGGATACTTTTCCAAGGTATTTGTAACTGTATCTCAGTATTTTTCCTGTCAGTAACTCTAACTGTAACTTAATTACTTTTGAAGCTGAGTATCTGTAACTAACTCAGTTACTGTTGAAAAGTAACTTTAACAACCCTGCCTGCGCTTAAATGGCCGCTTCGCAATGCATCTCCCCCGTGACTGGTGTTTAGTCTGAATGGAGAAGTGCAGAATGGGAGAAGTGAAAGCAAGGACGATGCCTGGGAAGTCGCTGTCACTTGCAAACGTTCCCTGGATGACATGTTTATCAGTCATTCAGGTACGTCCTATGCCTGTCCCCGTGTGCACGTAGCGGGACGAGAAATATTCCTTTGTTTAGTTTAGCTGCCCATGTAGAGTCCATAAACATATTTGTTTGAACTAGGAAAGATGGAAGTCATTGAAAAGGTTTGCCAGATGTAGGATTTGAACCCATATCTTCCAGGGCTCTGCAAATTGAGCTAAGCTAACACATCTCCATGGAGACTTCCAAGGACCCGTCATCTGTAGAGACAAATCAATCACCCTCTTTCACTCAACCCCCTTTCACTCTTACATTTTTCTCACTGATACACACAGTCATATGACGGGATCCACACAAGCGACAACTGTTGAACATGAGATAAGTGATGTTCTGAGGCCGGAACACATAGAAAGGACAAACAC
Organism: Ornithodoros turicata; assembly: GCF_037126465.1. Taxonomy (NCBI): domain Eukaryota; kingdom Metazoa; phylum Arthropoda; class Arachnida; order Ixodida; family Argasidae; genus Ornithodoros; species Ornithodoros turicata. Next base: position 158,948,929 of record NC_088201.1, on the reverse strand, counting down.
ATACAAAGGCCCCAAATGCATGAGAAATTAACGATGAGTCCTACGGCTGGCAAACTGTTTCAGTGATTTCCACGTTCATCGTTAATTTCTTAGGCACTTGAGGCTTCGTGTTTGTCTTTTCTATGTGTTCCTGCCTCAGAACATCACTTGTCTCATGGTTTTGTTTTTGGGGTCGCTCCTAGGACATGATTGAAATTTTTTTCTGAAATAACGGGATGCTCCAGAGTAAAACTCTATGCCTCCAAAAAGGATGACTGCCTATGACACATGGAGCATTTATCGTGGAAAGGATGCATCATGAATTCTGTCGCACTGCTTTTGACTTGTGTTACCTGAACCGGTAACAAGGTCGTCAGGTAAGATATTTTCTTAGATCTTACCTGAATGTCAAAAGGGCAAGGGTGCAGGCCAGCTGGTACATGGTGAACAAATTTGGAACCCGAGAAAGGGACAGAGGAGGGACGACGACGTGCCGAGAACGTGTCGTCCCTCCTCTGTCCCTTTCTTGGGTTCCAAAATTTTTTTTTATCTGAATGTCTCAACCCTGTTTTTGTGTTTCTTTGCATAATCGAAAGAAACATTGGCAGGTCACCTTTCCTTTTGTGTCGCAGAGGCGTAGCACCCTCGAATTTACGGAAGGACGCGTCATAAGCAATTATTAATTATAAGCAATAAGCAATTAATAAGCCAAAACAAGCAGGTTTGACGCTCCTGGGGATGTCATCTGTGTCCATGCATGATGCTCTTGGGGTGTCCCTATGTACTATGACTCTCGATTACTCCCCAACGACGGTCCCTATTACTGTGGGAGAGCCTAATTACAACCTTGGCATCTCGTTGGCATCTACAGGTCGTTCCTCTCAGCAAACCAAAGTTCGTACTTGTGAACCCCGAACTACGCATTGGGCGATGCGTTCGTTCCCGGAACGGATGCATTGCATTGAGTGTTTCCTGAACCCTAGTCAGTAAAATGACGCGCGTCAGCAAAACACAGAACATAACCAGCAACGGGGTAGACTACCGCACATGGCGACGAAACTCCCCTTTCATCATCACCCTTTCCCTTTCAGCTGTTGCGAACCGTTGTGCTGCACGAGAGCATGTAAAGAATAAAGCATTATGTTCAGCACTTTTCGTGGACCAGCTGCCTACGTGTTTTGCGCCTCGACCTCTAATGTATCATGAAAATATTTCAGATATAGAACACACAGCACCACAGAACATTTAATACAAGTTCAGTTGATATGGAAGTTGCGTCATTTGCCAGGATGCAAACACATTCGTCACCTTGCTGTCCTTGTTCCTTTTCCTTTCCACGTGGTAGCGAAGACATAGCCTATTTTGACGTCAGAGTCATCGTTGCGCCGCCTAAACAGCCTGAATCCAAGCACAATCCGCTAATCAGCCAAATGGTGCGCGCCATTTTGATGCTGTCATCCAGCTGCTCGACAGCTTGTTGTCGGACTGAACACAGCCTACAGGAATAGCCGACTTATGACCCACAACCGCATGCAATAAAGGGGACTTTGTTGTCAAACTAAAAGAGTTCAAGGACGAAGGGCTTTGGAAGGACGATGTACAGACGTGTCTTCCCTCCTTGCATCGTAAACAACGATCACCATCAATATCGCGTCGACGACCGGCTGACGACGGGACAATAATAGAGCACGGCGACGGAGGTCGCTTAGCCGTGACGTCGCATGACGCGCTTCAAGTTAGGCTTCTTCTAACGGCCGAACTGTTCCTCTAAACGGCTCTGCCTCCTCTGAGCAGCGGCGCCGCCAGTTATGCTGATGCTGCAACCTTGCGTGGCTTTACATGGCGATACATCGATTTCGAAACTCAGTAAAATCCATGAGTGTCCTGCAAAAATCGGTCTTCATCGTCCTCTACAAAGAGTGTCTGACCTACACTGTTTCCCCACCCCTCTCCAGAAAAAGTGCGTTTTACTATATACGTACTCCTCAATGTAACTCAGGCGGCACCTGCGAAAGACTCGACGAGGGAGCTCTACGCTGCAGTGGTGCAAAATCAGAAGCATGGAGTGGTGTTGGAAAAAAAATTGGGTATGGGTCATTATTACAGTTACATTGCATCTTAACGTATCATTACCGACATGTGTCTAAAGCTGAAATCTCAAGGGTACCCCCCGAAGGGGGTACACAGTCGAAAAAGTTAGGGGGTGCCACTGAACATTTGGGGGATGTTGAGGGGATGTACAGGAGTCTGCTACGCTGTAAGGTGATGTGACACTGCAGCGGCCAGGGACTCTAAATGCTCTAAAGAGCAAGAGGGGGAGGGTGATCCCTCAGACTATCACTGTTTTACCGTACATTTTGGTATTCTGGCCATCCGGATGCTCCTCGAACGGGATAAGCAGCGTAGGGGAAAGGGGGCCCCGCTGAAACAGTAAACTTTTGTGGTCCCCTTCCAGCGCAAGCAGCTCCACCTTTCGATGTTCCACGCATCCCCGCACACTTCTGCTCCATTCAGAACAGCGTCACCGTGCAGCGTAGAGCGGATCACTCCCGAGACAACAAAAAGTGGTTCCCGGACTCGAAAGCAAATTTTCTCTGACTACACTGGCTGTCCGTGTGCACAAGAAGCACTAAAGTTGGGACATACTTCTAGGTCCTTCTTTCGTAGAGTCGTAAATTCCCAAACTCTGGTAGCCTGTCTAGAGTGTAGCGTGTCTTGGCTATACCTCGGCGTAAAAAATTGCGTTCACCAGCGCCTCTATGCGGCAAATCGAAACACGTGCTTCAACTTGGAAATGTAAAGTGCGCATTGCAAGGAAAAACAAGACACAGCGAACATGGAGACCATCATATAGCGCCCAAAATAGTGTTGTAGGTGACAATATTGCTGTCCGGTGTGACATGTGAAGTACGAAGCGAACCAGGAATCGGTTCAGTGCGAGCTTTGTAAAGGCTGGTCAGGTTGTAGTAACAAGGACCTATATTATACGTTTGTCAGGACTGCACGGCATATCCCTGATTCATCTGCCTTGTGCAATAACCAACAGACCTCTCCCTGTCTGTAAACAAATGACGTCATATTGTTCGACAGCGCCACCAATTTGGTAGAGTTGAACTACGCCCAAAGCTAGGGGTGAACAGGGTCGCGCTCGACAGCCACGGTCTTGAAGGGATTATGATGGTCTCTGAAAGGGACGCGACCTTCGGTCCTACTTTTCTGTCAATAGGAGGCAGCGAACAAGTGCCCATTCTGGAAACCATGCCTCCACTTCCGATTTGTTTCGGTTTCAGTCTGCCTACCAACGTCATGATGACGTTTCTCGGGTAGAAGCCTATTGGTTGAACATACCCGACACGTGCCCACCCTGATGAAAAAATGTAAAGCTACTATATAAAATGTCTATTAACAGTTGTCAATAGGCGTACGAAGGAATTCGATAAAGGGTTTATAAGCACTGTATGGTCTTCCTGTAGAGGGTCTTTTGGGAATTGGCCACTGATTTCTTATTGAGCCTTTATCGTGGTGAATCTATACACAAATGGTTTTAGAATCTATATAAGCCATCAACAAGAAGCCCTCCTAGAAACAATAAGAACTTGACAGGCCCTGTATGAGCATCCAGTAGAAAGTTTGTTTGGAATTGGCCACTGACTTCTTATTGGGCTTTTATTGCGACAGGGACTATGAATTTCATATTAAGCCTGCAGTGCAAAACGATTATTGTTTCCCGATTGAACCTGTATTGTAATACGCTATAGAGTTCCTACTGAGCCTATATCGCAAAGATGTTGCTGTATTTCTACTGAGTTCGTATTGAAAAAGTCTTTTCTATTCTGTGTTATCCCCGAGAAGCAACTGTGACTGTTAACGCCGAACGGACGTCGTCAGAGGAAAGGGGTCTTAGCGCGAGTCCTGGTCCGACTTCAGGGAGAACTGCGCAGATATTCATATAAAAAGGCTGCCGATGCAGGGATTCGAACTCGTGTCAGCTCTCACGCTCGGGGTGGAAAGCGACCATCCTAACCGTTATGCCACGGAAGCTGGTAGCATTCCTGTCAAACATGTATTGCAAAGCAACTACTGTGTCTTCGTTGAACTTTCATTGAGAAAAGTCAGTAGAATAATTGAAGTCGAGAAATACTGAGACGGTTTCAGGTCACCGCTACTTGCCTTCCCTTACAGCTAAACCTGCCAAGTCGTTCTTTGGCTTAGATTCATCATTCAGCTCGAAGGCTGACATGCTTTTGTGGGGGAAGAGGATGAGAAAACCACACATGCAGCATTCAACGTCTCGAAACGCATGTGGACACTACCCAGGTGAACGCAGAAACAAGGACTGGTCCCGTCATGAAGTGATTTCATGGCATGCTCCCTGTGGAAGCGTTGCTAAAACGAATGGTGATAGCAATGATACAGTGTACTCCCTAAGTCAAACGTCGGGAAAGTTGAAATGTATGCTTACTCAAAGTCATCATGATGCACCAGACATACTTACTCCATTGTGAAATGCACACCATAAGTCAAATTACTGCTTAGCTGAAACAAACAGTGCTGGATTCTCAGTGTCTGAGTTAGTATTGACATTTTACTGTACTGATCATGTTTGATAAAGGTAGATCCCTACTGCTGCAACAGTTAGTGAAGCAGTAAACAGCTAATCAGCTAACATTGGCTGTGCATAAGGCGCTGTGGAAAGTATTCTGCAGGCTACATCAGAAATAATGACATCTAGCATCTGTGGCATGTGCGCTTATTGCTGATACCAGCATTTTCATGAACACGCAATCTTGCACCAGTGTGATGGAAGCAAAAGTGGAAAGTTTAAAGCCTTTTTTTTTTGTCTTGGGCGCACGTTACAATCATACAAATGTGGTAACCCCACAAAATAAGCGCCAAACAGACACAGAGAGCTCTACCTCTCTGTAATCACTCATTCCAGGAACGAAAGGCACCTCGAAATCGAGGTTTCAGACGAATGTGTCACGAGCAGTGCAAGGGCAGAGCACAATACCTGACGCCATTGCAGGCTCATCAGTTCTTCTGGTACTTGAAATTGAAAGTAGGGGCGAGAAGCGTTCACCCGAGCTAGTAGATCCACAGCTTCCCCTGAATGGACCTGCTCCATTGTTGAAGAAATAACGTGGTTCCAAGTCTTACCCCCGGGACCAATTATTTGTGTGTGATACCCACACACAAATTGGGGGCGGTGGTGTTGGACGTAGGAGGGCCATCACTTGTACGCTTATAATTATAAAATGCCATGCGCATTCAGAATGCCGACTTGGCCGGATTTCTTGGAGAAAATATGACAGATCGAACCAGAAGTACGATAGATAGCAACAATGAAACTGGGATCATCTTCAGCGCGGCATTCGTAACATTCGGGCTTTCATTGTACTAAAACAGTTTTCTTAACATGCTTTCTTAAGCTGTCGTCACCACAATGGCTGATTCTGATATGAGACATCGAAACTGCAATCACCAACGTTACTCACGCATTACGAAAGCAAAGAAATCACACTTACCTGTATTTGGGGCAACAGTGGCTGCCTGATGAACTTTGCACGTTTGTGCTTTCAACAATTGCAATATTTCCAAATTATAGGTGATTCTTTTTATTTTGTGCGTGCGGACTAAACACGCGTGTTTGCGGTATTTTGGGCAACAGTGGCTGCCTGATGAACTTCGCACGTTTGTGCTTTCGACAATTGCAATACTTCCAAATTATAGGTGATTCTTTGTATTTGGTGCGTGCGGACTAAACACGCGTGTATGCGGTATTTCGGGCAAAGCGGCTGCCTGGTGAACTTTGCGCGTTTGTGCTTTAGACAACTGCAATATTTTCAAATTATAGGTGATTATTTTTATTTTGTGAGTGCGGACTAAACACGCGTGTATGCGGTATTTGGGGCAACAGTGGCTGCCTGATGAACTGTGTACCTTTATAATTGCCATAATTATACTATGTTCGAATTATAGGTGATTCTTTTTATTTTGTACGTGCGGAGTAAACACGCGTGTATGCGGTATTTCGGGCAAAGTGGCTGCCTGGTGAACTTTGCACGTTTGTGCTTTTGACAATTGCAATATTTTCAAATTATAGGTGATTCTTTTTATTTTTTGCGTGCCGACTAAACATGCGTGTATGCGGTATTTGGGGCAACAGTGGCTGCCTGATGAGCTGTGTACGTTTATCATTTTCATAAGTATACTATGTTCGAATTATAGGTGATTCTTTTTATTTTGTGCGTGCAGAGTAAACACGCGTGTATGCGGTATTTGGGCTACAGTGGCTGCCCGATGAACTGTGCACGTTTATGCTTTCGACAATGGCATTATTTCCAAATCATAGGTGGTTATTTTGATTTTGTACAGCTCGAAGCAGAGTTAACTTGAACGCCGCTTCGACCTGCGGAGCAAGAGGGGAGCCACCCTGGCGGCCTTTAGCAGAAATAAAGGGAGAGGGCGTTTCGACATTTCCATTCCAGTCGGAGAGGTGTTCGCTTGGTGTGCCGAGCAGTGCACAATCAAGCTGGAGTTATCAACGCTGCGCCTGTTTGTGTTTTGGGCGGGCGATTGTGTCTGAGATAATGCGGAGAATCGATGTCATGGCACGCACCTGGAAACAGGTTTGCGCATGGCCACGCGTCATCCGAAACGCTCATTGTGTGATCGAATGAAATGAATAACAACTTCTCTTTCGGAAAATTTACTGTGCCCAGAATAGAGGATGCGAAGAGACTTGAAATAATCAACAATGGTAATCGCGAAACCATCGTAATGAGTTTTTAAATAATAATAAAACAATGCTTTCATGGTGTAGCATCTCGCGTTTCTCGGGAGCTTCTCGAAAGAACAGCCAATTAGTACACACACATATTTGTGTGCATGCTGGCACACAGTGCAGGGAGTCACCGTGAAGGTTTTCTATTATTGGTGAAGTGAATGATGATCAGAGCTAGACAAATTCACCATGACCTTTGTCCTCACTTCAATGTCCGTCAGCAGAGGTTCGTCCCTACATCGACTGCACGTTCCCCAAATTTGCCTCTCCCACCTTTCGTAAATCGCATTTTTGATTTTTTTTCTCCCACATCAATCCTTTTTCTGAAAATTTTCCTCATCTGGGTCACTTCACCTTAATTTTAATTTTTGAAGTTTAGGAGAGGTGAGAGACGACTGGTTCGCACGTGCTAACCCGGCGCGCGCCATCGGTAAATCATCGATTCTTCGCAACCCCTCAGACAGGGTCGTCCAAAACCAACGAGCCCAGCGTTGATAACGCCAACCTGATTGCGCACTCTTCGGCACGCCACAGCGAACACCCCTCCGATAAGAATGGAAATGTCAAAACCTCCTCGCCCTTTATTTCTACTAGACGCCGCCAGGGTGGCTCCCCCCTTGCTCCGCTGGTCGAAGCGGCGTTCCAGTTAACTCTGCTTCGAGCTGTACGTGCGGACTAAACACGCGTGTATGCGGCATTTTGGGCAACAGTGGCTGCCTGATGAAATTTGCACGTTTGTGCTTTCGACAACTGCAATATTTTCAAATTGTAGGTGATTGTTTTTATTTTGTGCGTGCAGACTAAACAAGCGTGTATGCGGTATTTTGGGCTACAGTGCCTGCTTGATGAACTTTGCACGTTTGTGCTTTCGACAATTGCAATATTTCCAAATTATAGGAGCTTATTTTTATTTTCTGCGTGCGGACTAAACACGCGTGTACGCGGTATTTTGGGCAACAGTGGCTGCCTGATGAACTTCGCACGTTTGTGCTTTCGACAATTGCAATATTTCCAAATTATAGGTGATTGTTTTTATTTTGTGCGTACAGACAAAACACGCGTGTATGCGGTATTTCGGACAACAGTGGCTTCCCGATGAACTGTGCACGTTTATGCTTTCAACAATGGCATTATTTTCAAATCATAGGTGGTTATTTTGATTTTGTACGTGCGGACTAAACACGCGTGTATGCGATACTTTGGGCAACAGTGGCTGCCTGATGAAATTTGCACGTTTGTGCTTTCGACAATTGCTATATTTTTAAATTATAGGTGATTCTTTTTATTTTGTGCGTGCGGACTAAACACACGTGTATGCGGTATTTGGGGCAACACTGAGTGCCTGATGAACTGTGTACGTTTATAATTTCCATAATTGTTCTATGTTCGAATTATAGGTGATTCTTTTTATTTTGTACGTGCGCACTAAACACGCGTGTATGCGGTATTTGGGGCAACAGTGGCTGCCTGATGAGCTGTGTGCGTTTATAATTTCCATAATTATATTATGTTCGAATTATAGGTGATTCTTTTTATTTTGTACGTGCGGACTAAACACGCGTATATGCGGTATTTCGGGCAAAGTGGCTGCCTGATGAACTTTGCACGTTTATGCTTTTGACAATTGCAATATTTTCAAATTATAGGTGATTTTTTTATTTTGTGCGTGCAGACTAAACAAGCGTGTATGCGGTATTTTGGGCTACAGTGCCTGCTTTGATGAACTTTGCACGTTTGTGCTCTCGACAATGGCATTATTTTCAAATCATAGGAGGTTATTTTGATTTTGTACCTGCGGACTAAACACGCGTGTATGCGGCATTTGGGGCAACAGTGGCTGCCTGATGAACTGTGTACGTTTATATTTTCTTTCCATAATTATACTATGTTCAAATTACAGGTGATTCTTTTTATTTTGTACGTGCGGACTAAACACGCGTGTATGCGGTATTTCGGGCAAAGTGGCTGCCTGATGAAATTTGCACGGTTGTGCTTTCGACAATTGCAATATTTCGAAATTATACGTGATTCTTTTTGTTTTGTGCGTGCAGACTAAAGAAGCGTGTACGCGGTATTTTGGGCTACAGTGCCTGCCTGATGAACTTTGCACGTTTGTGTTTCCAACACTTGCAATATTTCCAAATTATAGGTGATTCTTTTTATTTTGTGCGTGCGGACTAAACGCGCGTGTATGCGGTATTTGGGACAACAGTGGCTGCCTGATGAGCTGTGCACGTTTATAATTTTCATAATTATATTATGTTCGAATTATAGGTGATTCTTTTTATTTTGTACGTGCGGACTAAACACGCGTGTATGCGGTATTTTGGGCAAAGTGGCTGCCTGATGAACTTTGCACGTGTGTGCTTTCGACAACTGCAATATTTCAAAATTATAGATGATTCTTTTTATTTTGTGCGTGCAGACTAAACAAGCGTGTATGCGGTATTTTGGGCTACAGTGCCTGCCTGATGAACTTTGCACGTTTGTGTTTCCAACACTTGCAATATTTCAAAATTATAGGTGATTCTTTTTATTTTGTGCGTGCGAACTAAACACGCGCGTATGCGGTATTTCGGACAGCAGTGGCTGCCGGATGAACTGTGCACGTTTATGCTTTCGAAAATGGCCTTATTTTCAAATCATAGGTGATTCTTTTGAGCTTGTACGTGCGGACTAAACACGCGTGTATGCGGTATTTTGGGCAACAGTGGCTGCCTGATGAACTTTGCACGTTTGTGCTTTCGACAATTGCAATATTTCCAAATTATAGGTGATTCTTTTTATTTGGTGCGTGCGGACTAAACACGCGTGTTTGCGGTGTTTTGGGCAACAGTGGCTACGTGATGAACTTCGCATGTTTGTGCGTTCGACGATTGCAATATTTTCAAATTATAGGTGATTCCTTTTATTTTGTGCGTGCGGACTAAACACGCGTGTATGCGGTATTTGGGGCAACAGTGGCTGCCTGATGAACTTTGCACGTTTGTGCTTTCGACAATTGCAATATTTCCAAATTATAGGTGATTCTTTTTATTTTGTGCGTGCAGACTTAAGAAGCGTGTATGGGGTATTTTGGGCTACAGTGCCTGCCTGATGAACTTTGCACGTTTGTGCTATCGACAATTGCAATATTTCCAAATTATATGTGATTCTTTTTACAGTGGCTGCCTGATGAAATTTGCACGTTTGTGCTTTCGACAATTGCAATATTTCCAAATTATAGGTGATTCTTTTTATTTTGTGCGTGCGGACTAAACACGCGAGTATGCTGTATATCGGACAACAGTGGCTGCCCGATGAACTGTGCACGTTTATGCTTTCGAGAATGCCATTATTTTCAAATCATAGGGGATTCTTTTGAGCTTGTACGTGCGGACTAAACACGCGTGTATGCGCTATTTTGGGCAACAGTGGCTGCCTGATGAAATTTGCACGTTTGTGCTTTCGACAATTGCAATATTTCCAAATCATAGGTGATTCTTTTTACAGTGGCTGCCTGATGAAATTTGCACGTTTGTGCTTTCGACGATTGCAATATTTCCAAATTATAGGTGATTCTTTTTATTTTGTGCGTGCGGACTTAAGAAGCGTGTATCCGGTATTTTGGGCTACAGTGCCTGCCTGATGAACTTTGCACGTTTGTGCTTTCGACAGTTGCAATATTTCCAAATTATAGGTGATTCTTTTTATTTTGTGCGTGCGGACTAAACGCGCGTGTATACGGTATTTCGTACAATATTGGCTGCCTGATGAACTTTGCACGTTTATGTTTTCTACAATGGCATTATTTTCAAATTATGGGTGATTCTTTTAATTCTTTACGTGCGGACTGGACACGCGTGTATGCGTTATTTTGGGCAACAGTGTCTGCCCGATTAACTGTGCACGTTTGTGCTTTCGACAATTGCAATATTTCAAAATTATAGGTGATTCTTTTTATTTTGTACGTGCGGACTAAACACGCGTGTACGCGGTATTTTGGACAAAAGAGGCTGCCTGATGAAGTTTTCACGTTTGTGCTTTCGACAATTGCAATATTTCCAAATTATAGGTGATTCTTTTTATTTTGTGCGTGCGGACTTAAGAAGCGTGTATGCGGTGTTTTGGGCTACAGTGCCTGCCTGATGAACTTTGCACGTTTGTGCTTTCGACGATTGCAATATTTCCAAATTATAGGTGATTCTTTTTATTTTGTGCGTGCGGACTTAAGAAGCGTGTATCCGGTATTTTGGGCTACAGTGCCTGCCTGATGAACTTTGCACGTTTGTGCTTTCGACAGTTGCAGTATTTCCAAATTATAGGTGATTCTTTTTATTTTGAGCGTGCGGACTAAACACGCGTGTATGCGGTATTTGGGGCAACAGTGGCTGCCTGATGAACTGTGTACGTTTATATTTTCTTTCCATAATTATACTACGTTCAAATTACAGGTGATTCTTTTTATTTTGTACGTGCGGACTAAACACGCGTGTATGCGGTATTTCGGGCAAAGTGGCTGCCTGATGAAATTTGCACGGTTGTGCTTTCGACAATTGCAATATTTCGAAATTATACGTGATTCTTTTTGTTTTGTGCGTCCAGACTAAACAAGCGTGTATGCGGTATTTTGGGCTACAGTGCCTGCCTGATGAGCTTTGCATGTTTGTGTTTCCAACACTTGCAATATTTCAAAATTATAGGTGATACTTTTTATTTTGTGCGTGCGGACTAAACACACGCGTATGCGGTATTTCGGACAGCAGTGGCTGCCAGATGAACTCTGCACGTTTATGCTTTCGAGAATGGCATTATTTTCAAATCATAGGAGATTCTTTTGAGCTTGTATGTGCGGACTGAACACGCGTGTATGCGGTATTTTGGGCAACAGTGGCTGCCTGATGAAATTTGCACGTTTGTGCTTTCGACAATTGCAATATTTCCAAATTATAGGTCATTCTGTTTACAGTGGCTGCAGGATGAAATTTGCACGTTTGTGCTTTCGACAATTGCAATATTTTCAAATTATAGGTGATTCTTTTTATTTGGTGCATGCGGACTAAACACGCGAGTATGCGGTATTTCGGACAGCAGTGGGTGCCCGATGAACTGTGCACGTTTATGCTTTTGAGAATGGCATTATTTTCAAATCATAGGTGATTCTTATTGAGCTTGTACCTGCGGACTGAACACGCGTGTATGCGGTATTTTGGGCAACAGTGGCTGCCTGATGAAATTTGCACGTTTGTGCTTCCGACAATTGCAATATTTTCAAATTATAGGCGATTCTTTTTATTTCGTGCGCGCGGAATAAACACGCGTGTATGCGGTATTTCGGGCAAAGTGGCTGCCTGATGAACTTTGCACGTTTGTGCTTTCGACAATTGCAATATTTCCAAATTATAGGTGATTCTTTTTATTTTGTGCGTGCGGACTAAACACGCGTGTATGCGCTATTTTGGGCAACAGTGGCTGCCTGATGAAATTTGCACGTTTGTGCTTTCGACAATTGCAATATTTCCAAATCATAGGTGATTCTTTTTACAGTGGGTGTCTGATGAAATTTGCACGTTTGTGCTTTCGACGATTGCAATATTTCCAAATTATAGATGATTCTTTTTATTTTGTGCGTGCGGACTTAAGAAGCGTGTATGCGGTATTTCGGGCTACAGTGCCTGCCTGATTAACTTTGCACGTTTGTGCTTTCGACAGTTGCAATATTTCCAAATTATACGTGATTCTTTTTATTTTGTGCGTGCGGACTAAACGCGCGTGTATATGGTATTTCGTACAATATTGGCTGCCTGATGAACTTTGCACGTTTATGTTTTCTACAATGGCATTATTTTCAAATTATGGGTGATTCTTTTAATTCTTTACGTGCGGACTGGACACGCGTGTACGCGGTATTTTGGACAAAAGAGGCTGCCTGATGAATTTTTCACGTTTGTGCTTTCGACAATTGCAATATTTCCAAATTATAGGTGATTCTTTTTATTTTGTGCGTGCGGACTTAAGAAGCGTGTATGCGGTATTTTGGGCTACAGTGCCTGCTTGATGAACTTTGCACGTGTGTGCTTTCGACAAGTGCAATATTTCAAAATTATAGGTGATTCTTTTTATTTTGTGCGTGCGGACTAAACACGCGAGTATGCTGTATATCGGACAACAGTGGCTGCCCGATGAACTGTGCACGTTTATGCTTTCGAGAATGCCATTATTTTCAAATCATAGGGGATTCGTTTGAGCTTGTACGTCCGGACTAAACGCGCGTGTATGCGCTATTTTGGGCAACAGTGGCTGCCTGATGAAATTTGCACGTTTGTGCTTTCGACAATTGCAATATTTCCAAATTATAGGTGATTCTTTTTACAGTGGCTGCCTGATGAAATTTGCACGTTTGTGCTTTCGACGATTGCAATATTTCCAAATTATAGGTGATTCTCTTTATTTTGTGCGTGCGGACTTAAGAAGCGTGTATCCGGTATTTTGGGTTACAGTGCCTGCCTGATGAACTTTGCACGTTTGTGCTTTCGACAGTTGCAATATTTCCAAATTATAGGTGATTCTTTTTATTTTGTGCGTGCGGACTAAACACGCGTGTATGCGGTATTTGGGGCAACAGTGGCTGCCTGATAAACTGTGTACGTTTATACTTTCTTTCCATAATTATACTATGTTCAAATTACAGGTGATTCTTTTTATTTTGTACGTGCGGACTAAACACGCGTGTATGCGGTATTTCGGGCAAAGCAATATTTCGAAATTATACGTGATTCTTTTTGTTTTGTGCGTGCAGACTAAACACGCGTGTACGCGGTATTTTGGGCTACAGTGCCTGCCTGATGAAATTTGCACGGTTGTGCTTTCGACAATTGCAATATTTCGAAATTATACGTGATTCTTTTTGTTTTGTGCGTGCAGACTAAACACGCGTGTACGCGGTATTTTGGGCTACAGTGCCTGCCTGATGAACTTTGCACGTTTGTGTTTCCAAAACTTTCAATATTTCCAAATTATAGGTGATTCTTTTTATTTTGTGCGTGCGGACTAAACGCGCGTGTATGCGGTATTTGGGGCAACAGTGGCTGCCTGATGAGCTGTGCACGTTGACAATTTTCATAATTATATTATGTTCGAATGATAGGTGATTCTTTGTATTTTGTACGTGCGGACTAAACACGCGTGTATGCGGTATTTCGGGCAAAGTGGCTGCCTGATGAACTTTGCACGTCTGTGCTTTCGACAAGTCCAATATTTCAAAATTATAGGTGATTATTTTTATTTTGTACGTGCAGACTAAACAAGCGTGTATGCGGTATTTTGGGCTACAGTGGCTGCCTGATGAACTTTGCACGTTTGTGTTTCCAACACTTGCAATATTTCAAAATTATAGGTGATACTTTTTATTTTGTGCGTGCGGACTAAACACGCGCGTATGCGGTATTTCGGACAGCAGTGGCTGCCGGATGAACTCTGCACGTTTATGCTTTCGAGAATGGCATTATTTTCAAATCATAGGAGATTCTTTTGAGCTTGTATGTGCGGACTAAACACGCGTGTATGCGGTATTTTGGGCAACAGTGGCTGCCTGATGAAATTTGCACGTTTGTGCTTTCGCCAATTGCAATATTTCCAAATTATATGTGATTCTGTTTACAGTGGCTGCCTGATGAAATTTGCACGTTTGTGCTTTCGACAATTGCAATATTTTCAAATTATAGGTGATTCTTTTTATTTTGTGCGTGCGGACAAAACACGCGTGTATGCGGTATTTCGGACAACAGTGGCTGTCCGATGAACTGTGCACGTTTATGCTTTCCAGAATGGCATTATTTTCAAATCATAGGTGATTCTTTTGAGTTTGTACGTGCGGACTAAACACGCGTGTATGCGGTATTTTGGGCAACAGTGGCTGCCTGATGAAATTTGCACGTTTGTGCTTTCGACAATTGCAATATTTCCAAATTATAGGTGATTCTTTTTATTTTGTGCGTGCGGACTTAAGAAGCGTGTATCCGGTATTTTGGGCTACAGTGCCTGCCTGATGAACTTTGCACGTTTGTGCTTTCGACAGTTGCAATATTTCCAAATTATAGGTGATTCTTTTTATTTTGTGCGTGCGGACTAAACACGCGTGTTTGCGGTATTTTGGGCAACAGTGGCTGCCTGATGAACTTTGCACGTTTGTGCTTTCCACAATGCAATATTTCCAAATTATAGGTGATTTTTTTATTTTGTGCGTGCGGACTAAACTCGCGTGTATGCGGTATTTCGGACAACAGTGGCTGCCCGATGAACTGTGCACGTTTATGCTTTCCAGAATAGCATTATTTTCAAATCATAGGTGATTCTTTTGAGTTTGTAAGTGCGGACTTAAGAAGCGTGTATGCGGTATTTTGGGCTACGGTGCCTGCCTGATGAACTTTGCACGTTTGTGCTTTCGACAATTGCAATACAGTTGAACCCGACTATATCGAACCCGGTTATATCAAATTATTGCCTATATCGAACATCCGAAACATCCCCTCGAAAATAGCATGTAAATGTATAGGCGTGCTGCACGCCTACATCGAACAGCCGGCACCGCTGTCATCGGCTATATCACACTACCGCTGGAATCCTATGACGCGCTCTTAGTAACTTCCGCACATTTTTCGCGAATGAAAAGGACAAAGCGCGGCTTGGAGATTAGGGATGAAGTCATCCACACGTAAAGGATTTGGAAATGAGGGCAGGCTGCCAACGGGAGAAGTTAGTGACCCCACGGAGCTTTGTTTCGCACGCTCCGAAGTGAGAAATCACGGGGTCATGCTACCTTCCCCGCGCACGCGACCTGCAATGGAATCGTCCATGCCGGCCGTGTGCAGCGCGTGGCCGAGATGGCCGAGACGTGCGCAGTGGCGACTGGCGTCGGAGCATTCCTTTGTAGTCGACACCATTTGAAAGTTGGCACGAATCAGGCAGCTATGGACGCTAAGAAAAGGAAGAACCTGGACTTCGCGACCAAGCTCGACATCATCCGACGTGTTGAGAATGGAGAAAAGAAGTATTCGGTAGCACAAGCATTCGGCATCCCACGGAGCACGCTGAGTACGCTTCTTCGGAACAAGGCGCACATCAGACAAGGCGTGTGCGGATGCCTTGGACGACGATGACGACTTCGAGTACGCTCTTGACGACGAGCTTCGAAAGGTTGCTGAGTTCCCAGAAGCCGTTCCCACTGATCTGACGGCACATGATTTTGTAAGCGCCGACGACAATGTGCACGTTGTGGCAGACGGATGCGGACATCATAGCGGACGTTGCTGGTGACGACGGAGATTCAAGCGGCGATGAAGGCTCACTGGGAGGTCTTAACCAGTCCTCCCCAGGTAACCGAGGATGCGGCTGTAGAGTATGTACCACTGCGCCAATCTACAACGTTGCAAGCTCATTGGCCCAAACTGCGTGAGCGCTCCGATTGGTCGACAACGGTTTGAAATCGCATTTTGTACGCGCGCATGTGCGTGCAGCGTCCCGGCGGCCGTTTCAGCAGTTTCAGCATAGTTTCGAAATAGCTCGCATCGGTCGGCACGGCGTCCGTCCTCTTGTGTTCCGTGTTTCGGTGATGTTAATCGGCAGAACAGTTTGTGATTCTGCGCGTGTTGTGCTGTTCCTGGACACGACTATTATCCCACGTACAGTCTATCAACTACGGAACTGGAATGCTTCGTGGGCTGGTGCGGTTGGTGCGTGAAGAACGCGTTCGGGCGCCGTCGGATTTTGAGGCCTGACAACAAAGACAGGATTACGATTACGTGCCACGCAAGCGCCTTTTCCGCTCTGCAAACAACGAAAGAAGATGATCTTCATAAAATCGGCCGGCAAGGCGTCCTACTCTTGTGTTTCGTGTTTCGGTGATGTCAATCGGCAGAACAGTTTGTAGAAGTGTTCGCTGGTTTATTCATGCGTCGATGTGCTTCAACGTGTGTTGTGCTGTTCCTGGACACGACTATTCTCCCACGAACAGTCTATCAACTCCGGAACTGGAATGGTTCGTGAGTTGGAGCGGTTGGAGTGTGAAGAACAAGCGCGGGCCCCGTCGGATTTCGAGAGCTGTTGTTCGTTTTGCTTCAAGTTCGAACTTAGTTACAGTGCGTCAGCAACGCAGTGGACTTTGTATTCACAGTGCATCCATGTATCAGATCTTTGAATCACTGCTTTGTGTCAAATAAATATTTCTTTTAGCCAAAAGAAGCTTCAGTTATTTTGAATATCGGGTAACGGCGGTAGGCGTAAAATCCGGTAGAAGTCGATGGTAGCCAGAACCGGTCGAAAGGTTAGCCAAAGCTAAGGCTCCTGATTGGCCGACTGGCATTGCATAATTTCTACAACGTTGCACTCTCATTGGTCGTGTGCCCAGTGTTGTGTGAATTATCTCAAACTATGGGCTCTATGGGGAGCTGTTGGAGCCTGGTCTTAACAGCGACGATGCCATGCCCACAGCCACCGAGGTCGCTTCGGCTTTCGCTACCATTCGTCGCTGCTGCGGGGCAATAGAAGGAGCTGGACTTTCTCATTTAGGAGGCCTCGAGAAGATCGAAAGTAGTGTAATGGACTTCATGGCTCGCAACAAGAGACAAGCCCAACTCACGGAGTTCTTTCGTCCCAAATAAATGTTGTTAACTGTCCTGTTGCCCGCTTTGTTTGTGTAGTTTCTGCTCTCGTTCATGCGGATCGGTAAGCTCCTGTTTCATACTATCCCAATTAAATGGTAATTAATATGGCACACGCGAATGTCTGTTAAAATACGAACGCTTTATATATCGAATTATCGATATATCGAATTATTTGCCGATCCCCTTCGAGTTCGATATATGCGGGTTCGACTGTATTTCCAAATCATAGGTGATTCTTTTTACAGTGGCTGCCTGATGAAATTTGCACGTTTGTGCTTTCCACAATTGCAATATTTCCAAATTATAGGTGATTCTTTTTATTTTGTGCGTGCGGACTAAACACGCGAGTATGCTGTATATCGGACAACAGTGGCTGCCTGATGAACTTTGCACGTTTGTGCTTTCGACAATTGCAATATTTCCAAATCATAGGTGATTCTTTTTACAGTGGCTGCCTGATGAAATTTGCACGTTTGTGCTTTCGACGATTGAAATATTTCCAAATTATAGGTGGTTCTTTTTATTTTGTGCGTGCGGACTAAACGCGCGTGTATGCGGTATTTGGGGCAACAGTTGCTGCCTGATGAGCTGTGCACGTTTACGATTTTCATAATTATATTATGTTCGAATTATAGGTGATTCTTTGTATTTTGTACGTGCGGACTAAACACGCCTCTATGCGGAATTTCGGGCAAAGTGGCTGCCTGATGAACTTTGCACGTGTGTGCTTTCGACAAGTGCAATATTTCAAAGTTATAGGTGATTCTTTTTATTTTGTGCGTGCGGACTAAACACGCGAGTATGCTGTATATCGGACAACAGTGGCTGCCCGATGAACTGTGCACGTTTATGCTTTCGAGAATGCCATTATTTTCAAATCATAGGGGATTCTTTTGAGCTTGTACGCGCGGACTAAACACGCGTGTATGCGCTATTTTGGGCAACAGTGCCTGCTTGATGGAATTTGCACGTTTGTGCTTTCGACAATTGCAATATTTCCAAATCATAGGTGATTCTTTTTACAGTGGCTGCCTGATGAAATTTGCACGTTTGTGCTTTCGACGATTGCAATATTTCCAAATTATAGGTGATTCTTTTTATTTTGTGCGTGCGGACTAAACACGCGTGTATGCGGTATTTGGGGCAACAGTGGCTGCCTGATGAACTGTGTATGTTTATATTTTCTTTCCATAATTATACTATGTTCAAATTACAGGTGATTCTTTTTATTTTGTACGTGCGGACTAAACACGCGTGTATGCGGTATTTCGGGCAAAGTGGCTGCCTGATGAACTTTGCACGTTTGTGCTTTCGACAATTGCAATATTTCCAAATTATAGGTGATTCTTTTTATTTTGTGCGTGCGGACTAAACACGCGTGTATGCGGTATTTCGGGCAAAGTGGCTGCCTGATGAACTTTGCACGTGTGTGCTCTCCACAAGTGCAATATTTCAAAATTATAGGTGATTCTTTTTATTTTGTACGTGCAGACTAAACAAGCGTGTATGTGGTATTTTGGGCTACAGTGCCTGCCTGATGAACTTTGCACGTTTGTGTTTCCAACACTTGCAATATTTCAAAATTATAGGTGATACTTTTTATTTTGTGCGTGCGGGCTATACGCGCGCGTATGCGGTATTTCGGAACAGTGGCTGCCGGATGAACTCTGCACGTTTATGCTTTCGAGAATGGCATTATTTTCAAATCATAGGACATTCTTTTGAGCTTGTATGTGCAGACTAAACACGCGTGTATGCGGTATTTTGGGCAACAGTGGCTGCCTGATGAAATTTGCACGTTTGTGCTTTCGACAATTGCAATATTTTCAAATTATAGGTGATTCTTTTTATTTGGTGCATGCGGACTAAACACGCGAGTATGCGGTATTTCGGACAGCAGTGGGTGCCCGATTTACTGTGCACGTTTATGCTTTCGAGAATGGCATTATTTTCAAATCATAGGTGATTCTTTTGAGCTTGTACGTGCGGGCTGAACACGCGTGTATGCGGTATTTTAGGCAACAGTGGCTGCCTGATGAACTTTGCACGTTTGTGCTTTCGACAATTGCAATATTTCCAAATCATAGGTGATTCTTTTTACAGTGGCTGCCTGATGAATTTTGCACGTTTGTGCTTTCGATGATTGAAATATTTCCAAATTATAGGTGATTCTTTTTATTTTGTGCGTGCGGACTAAACGCGCGTGTATGCGGTATTTAGGGCAACAGTGGCTGCCTGATGAGCTGTGCACGTTTACAATTTTCATAATTATATTATGTTCGAATTATAGGTGATTCTTTGTATTTTGTACGTGCGGACTAAACACGCCTGTATGCGGAATTTCGGGCAAAGTGGCTGCCTGATGAACTTTGCACGTGTGTGCTTTCGACAAGTGCAATATTTCAAAATTATAGGTGATTCTTTTTATTTTGTGCGTGCGGACTAAACACGCGAGTATGCTGTATATCGGACAACAGTGGCTGCCCGATGAACTGTGCACGTTTATGCTTTCGAGAATGCCATTATTTTCAAATCATAGGGGATTCTTTTGAGCTTGTACGTGCGGACTAAACACGCGTGTACGCGCTATTTTGGGCAACAGTGGCTGCCTGATGAAATTTGCACGTTTGTGCTTTCGACAATTGCAATATTTCCAAATCATAGGTGATTCTTTTACAGTGGCTGCCTGATGAAATTTGCACGTTTGTGCTTTCGACGATTGAAATATTTCCAAATTATAGGGGATTCTTTTTATTTTGTGCGTGCGAACTTAAGAAGCGTGTATCCGGTATTTTGGGCTACAGTGCCTGCCTGATGAACTTTGCACGTTTGTGCTTTCGACAGTTGCAATATTTCCAAATTATAGGTGATACTTTTTATTTTGTGCGTGCGGACTAAACACGCGTGTTTGCGGTATTTGGGGCAACAGTGGGTGCCTGATGAACTGTGTACGTTTATAATTTCTAAAATTATACTATGTTCGAATTATAGGTGATTCTTTTTATTTTGTGCGTGCGGACTAAACACGCGTGTTTGCGGTATTCTGGGCAACAGTGGCTGCCTGATGAACTTCGAACGTTTGTGCTTTCGACAGTTGCAATATTTCCAAATTATAGGTGATTCTTTTTATTTTGTGCGTGCGGACTAAACACGCGTGTTTGCGGTATTCTGGGCAACAGTGGCTGCCTGATGAACTTCGCACGTTTGTGCTTTCGACAGTTGCAATAT
Organism: Ornithodoros turicata; assembly: GCF_037126465.1. Lineage (NCBI taxonomy): Eukaryota > Metazoa > Arthropoda > Arachnida > Ixodida > Argasidae > Ornithodoros > Ornithodoros turicata. The sequence continues at coordinate 158,928,298 of NC_088201.1, read as the reverse complement.
TTCCAAATTATAGGTGATTCTTTTTACTTTCTGCGTGCACACTAAACAAGCTTGTATGCGGTATTTTGGGCTACAGTGCCTGCCTGATGAACCTTGCACGTTTGTGTTTCCAACAATTGCAATATTTCCAAATTATAGGTGATTCTTTTTATTTTGTGCGTGCAGACTAAACACGCGTGTATGCGGCATTTTGGACAACAGAGGCTGCCTGATGGATTTTTCACGTTTGTGCTTTCGACAATTGCAATATTTCCAAATTATAGGTGATTCTTTTTATTTTGTGCGTGCGGACTAAACACGCGTGTTTGCGGTATTCTGGGCAACAGTGGCTGCCTGATGAACCTTGCACGTTTGTGTTTCCAACAATTGCAATATTTCCAAATTATAGGTGATTCGTTTTATTTTGTGCGTGAGGACTAAACACGCGTATATGCGGTATTTTGGACAACAGAGGCTGCCTGATGAATTTTTCACGTGTGTGCTTTCGACAATTGCAATATTTCCAAATTATAGGTGATTCTTTTTATTTTGTGCGTGCGGACTTAAGAAGCGTGTATCCGGTATTTCGGGCAAACTGGCTGCCTGATGAACTTTGCACGTTTGTGCTTTAGACAATTGCAATATTTTCAAATTATAGGTGATTCTTTTTATTTTGTGCCTGCGGACTAAACACGCGTGTATGCGGTATTTGGGGCAACAGTGGGTGCCTGATGAACTGTGTACGTTTATAATTTCTATAATTATACTATGTTCGAATTATAGGTGATTCTTTCTATTTTGTGCGTGCGCACTAAACACGCGTGTTTGCGGTATTCTGGGCAACAGTGGCTGCCTGATGAACTTCGCACGTTTGTGCTTTCGACAATTGCAATATTTCCAAATTATAGGTGATTCTTTTTATTTTGTGCGTGCGGACTTAAGAAGCGTGTATCCGGTATTTCGGGCAAACTGGCTGCCTGATGAACTTTGCACGTTTGTGCTTTAGACAATTGCAATATTTTCAAATTATAGGTGATTCTTTTTATTTTGTGCCTGCGGACTAAACACGCGTGTATGCGGTATTTGGGGCAACAGTGGCTGCCTGATGAACTTCGCACGTTTGTGCTTTCGACAATTGCAATATTTCCAAATTATAGGTGATTCTTTTTATTTTCTGCGTGCAGACGAAACAAGCTTGTATGCGGTATTTTGGGCTACAGTGCCTGCCTGATGAACCTTGCACGTTTGTGTTTCCAACAATTGCAATATTTCCAAATTATAGGTGATTATTTTTATTTTGTGCGTGCGGACTAAACACGCGTGTATGCGGCATTTTGGACAACAGAGGCTGCCTGATGGATTTTTCACGTTTGTGCTTTTGACAATTGCAATATTTCCAAATTATAGGTGATTCTTTTTATTTTGTGCGTGCGGACTAAACACGCGTGTTTGCGGTATTCTGGGCAACAGTGGCTGCTTGATGAACTTCGCACGTTTGTGCTTTCGACAACTGCAATATTTTCAAATTATAGGTCATTGTTTTTATTTTGTGCGTGCAGACAAAACAAGCGTGTATGCGGTATTTTGGGCTACAGTGCCTGCCTGATGAACCTTGCACGTTTGTGTTTCCAACAATTGCAATATTTCCAAATTATAGGTGATTCTTTTTATTTTGCGCGTGCGGACTAAACACGCGTGTATGCGGTATTTTGGACAACAGAGGCTGCCTGATGAATTTTTCACGTAAGTGCTTTCGACAATTGCAATATTTCCAAATTATAGGTTATTCTTTTTATTTTGTGCGTGCGGACTTAAGAAGCGTGTATCCAGTATTTTGGGCAACAGTGCCTGCCTGATGAACTTTGCACGTTTGTGCTTTCGAGAATTGCAATATTTCCAAATTATAGGTGATTCTTTTTATTTTGTGCGTGCGGACTAAACACGCGTGTTTGCGGTATTTTGGGCAACAGTGCCTGCCTGATGAACTTTGCACGTTTGTGCTTTCGACAATTGCAATATTTCCAAATTATAGGTGATTCTTTTTATTTTGTGCGGGCGGACTAACCACGCGTGTATGAGGTATTTGGGGCAACCGTGGCTGCCTAATGAACTGTGTACGTTTATATTTTCCATAATTATTTTATGTTCAAATTATAGGTGATTCTTTTTATTTTGTGCCTGCGGACTAAACACGCGTGTATGCGGTATTTTGGGCTACAGTGCCTGCCTGATGAACTTTGCACGTTTGTGTTTCCAACAATTGCAATATTTCCAAATTATAGGTGATTCTTTTTATTTTGTGCGTGCGGATTAAACACGCGAGTATGCGGTATTTCGGACAGCAGTGGCTGCCCGATGAACTGTGCACGTTTATGCTTTCGAGAATGGCATTATTTTCAAATCGTATGTGATTCTTTTGAGCTTGTACGTGCGGACTATACACGCGTGTATACGGTATTTTGGGCAACAGTGGCTGCCTGATGAAATTTGCACGTTTGTGCTTTCGACAATTGCATTATTTTCAAATCATAGGTGATTCTTTTGAGCTTGTACGTGCGGACTAAACACGCGTGTATGCGGTATTTGGGGCAACACTGGCTGCCGGATGAACTGTGTACCCATGAAGAAGACCGAGAGACACGGACACAGAAGACGACACTCGTAGGTTCTCAGACGCAGCAATAAATTTATTAGTTCATCTCAACTTAAAAGCTAAAAATCTTGAAGGGGTGCGAGAGGGATAAAAGACGCATTGCTAACTACGTTTCCCCTGGTGGCAATCTCCGAGGATTCCCGAAACAACCTTCGGTGTGCGTAGGGTTCCCACGCAAGCACTGTAGTGTCCTTGAAGCAAGGCTGGCAACCTTTACAATCCCGCAAATGATCTACCAGTTCCGAAGACCCGGCTATTGTTTCAACATTTGCTGCATGTTCCCTAATCCGGTCATTGAGGCACCGGCGCGTCTGGCCAACGTACACAAAGCCGCACTCAAGGGGAAGAGAATACACAACGTTCTGCTTGCAAGGAACAAAAGGATTCCTGTGCCTCACGCCACAAGATTCAGATTTAGAGCTGAAGGGGGTCAAGCAAGGGGTCAAGGGGGGTCAGGCACAGGAAGCCTTTTGTTCCTTGCAAGCAGAACGTTGTGTATTCTATTCCCCTTAAGTGCGGCTTTGTGTAGGTTGGCCAGACGCGCCGGTGCCTCAATGACCGGATTAGGGAACATGCAGCAAATGTTGAAAGAATGGCCGGGTCTTCGGAACTGGTAGATCATTTGCGGGATTGTAAAGGTTGCCAGCCTTGCTTCAAGGACACTACAGTGCTTGCGTGGGAACCCTACGCACACCGAAGGTTGTTTCGGGAATCATTGGAGATTGCCACGAGGGGAAACGTAGTTAGCAATGCGTCTTTTATCCCTCTCGCACCCCTTCGAAGATTTTTAGCTTTTAAGTTGAGATGAACTAATAAATTTATTGCTGTGTCTGAGAACCTACGTGTGTCGTCTTCTGTGTCCGTGTCTCTCGGTCTTCTTCATGGATCTATACCAGCTAGCCTGCACCCTTTCCCTTGTTTCTTTAGAACTGTGTACGTTTATATTTTCCATATATTATAATAAGTTCAAATTACAGGTGATTCTTTTTATTTTGTACGTGCAGACTAAACACGCGTGTATGCGGTATTTCGGGCAAAGTGGCTGCCTGATGAACTTTGCACGTTTGTGTTTCCAACAGTTGCAATATTTCCAAATTATAGGTGATTCTTTTTATTTTGTGCGTGCGGACTAAACACGCGTGTATGCGGTATTTCGCACAACAGTGGCTGCCCGATGAACTGTGCACGTTTATGCTTTCCAGAATGGCATTATTTTCAAATCATAGGTGATTCTTTTGAGTTTGTACGTGCGGACTAAACACGCGTGTATGCGGTATTTTGCGCAACAGTGGCTGCCTGATGAAATTTGCACGTTTGTGCTTTCGACAATTGCATATTTTCAAATTATAGGTGATTCTTTTTATTTGGTGCGTGCGGACTAAACACGCGTGTATGCGGTATTTCGGGCAAACTGGCTGCCTGATGAACTTTGCACGTTTGTGCTTTAGAGAATTGCAATATTTTCAAATTATAGGTGATTCTTTTTAGTTTGTGCCTGCGGACTAAACACGCGTGTATGCGGTATTTGGGGCAACAGTGGGTGCCTGATGAACTGTGTACGTTTATAATTTCTATAATTATACTATGTTCGAATTATAGGCCTTTCTTTTTATTTTGTACGTGCGGACTAAACACGCGTGTATGCGGTATTTCGGACAACAGTGGCTGTCCGATGAACTGTGCACGTTTATGCTTTCCAGAATGGCATTATTTTCAAATTATATCCCGTACGAAAATTCCGGATCAAACTTGATCAGCCCGGATCTGGTTTTAATCAGGCCGGATCCAGAGAAATCCGGGGTCGTTCAGGTCTCTTCCAGTTGGTTCCGGGCTGGATCTGCCTTTATCCTGCCTGAAGAAAACCGGAATGTCCCGGATTCCAGAACACCCAGGTTTTGATCAGGACAGTACAAGCTAGTCAGGTTTAGTTCGCGGACCAAAAGCGAAGCTGGCATTTGTCGATGTGGGTCGGGTTAACACCAGGCCTACCGGACCCGGGTTGTGGCTTGGGTTTGGGCCGTTTTCTTTTTCTTTTTTTTTCTGTTGAAAACCTATTAAAGAAGTTCTCTACCGACAGACCGAAATTTTCTAATGTTGGGTCTATAATGTTTGCGTGAACTCGAAATTCGTAACCCGCCACTATTGGTTTCTGTGGTTGTTACGCAACACTGGGAATTAACTGCATTTAACCGTTCGGTTTTTCGGATGCGCCGATACAAAAAAATAAAAGCAAAAATAGTACTTGAAATACATTCATACAGACTTTTGCCTCAGAATGAGGTTCTTTGAATTCGTGTCATGCGTTAACTAATCTAACTTTGTTAATTGAACTCGCGAATTAGTCTAGGACAGGTAGCATTTTCCTGCATGGATTTGGAAGCCTGTCGCCACAGCACACTATCCCAGTCAAACTCAATGGGCTTTTCACAAGATTCGTAGAATTCGCAGAATTTTGCCAGTCAAAGTAACGCTGCTTTGCGAAGTATGGTCGGTGAAATTTGTGGTTGCGGAACTCTCGGCTCCCCCTTTATCGCGACAAAGTGGAAAGAGCGACAAGTTTTATTCCGATCGAGTGTCTCGTCACCGTCATTGTTAGTGGCTGGTGGCTGAGGACAGACACATTGACAAGGGTATACGTGCGATTATGGAGTGGTTTCTTCTTTTTTTTTTTTTCGCACAGGAGGAAGGGTATTTGAGCGGAGCCAGAGCCAACAATTCGGCAAACGTAAATACCAGCGATCGCCCTTCATCTAATAGCGAATTTGCGGCTGCCAAATTTCTGTAAAAACCTTCTGAAAAATCGCGCGATTTTGAATGCATTTTTGTGCTAGTGGAATGCGCTTCCAGATTAATGCAGAAAAATGCTTCGTTTGCTGGGCTATGCAAACGGGGATCCGGACAAAATGTCCCCGGGCAAAATGTCCCCGGACAAAACGTCCCCGGACGAAATGTCCCCGGACAAATGGTCCCCGGACGAAATGTCCCCGGACAAAACGTCCCCGAAAATGTCCCCGGACAAAATGTCCCCAGATGCCGTCCGGTTGCACAGCCGTTGGTACCTCAAATGTGACATGTTTTTCATGCTATCATGTGCAGGGTTGATTGATTTAAATCAGCCAGATTTAAATCACCGATTTTAATCGCGATTTAAGTCATGAATATTAATCAAACCAGATTTAAATCACCTCCCTTATCTTATGTTTGAATTCGAATAGTAAATTAAAACTGGAGACGCTGGGGGAGATGAGACTGAGCCTGCACATGAACCACAGCCTGAAATATATTATACTTCAGTGACTTTTAGCGCAAACAGCGTCACGTGACCCCTTCAGTGGCTCTCCGGCACACTGGCAAACAATTTGGTTACACATGGCGGGTGGTCATTCCACGAGCGTAGAACTTTTCCAGTTATTTCTTTTTCCTATTACTATTCGGTGTAATTCATAATATATAGTTTTCAAATAGATCTCCATTTGCATTAGCTAGTAACTGTTAGCCGCACTGTTAGAAGTCTAGACGCCCTTCTTTGTATGTGCTCAAAAAGTGATTTCGCTACTACGAGGTGGCACACGGAAGCCATGAGTTGAAGATCTGTCTTAGAAGACAAAAATCAACTCAGTGATTTAATCAATATTCATCATATTTAAATGAAAAAATCTGAATAATTTGATTTTTTAATCCGCCGAACAAGAACGCAGTTGAGGACTGGCAGACGGCTGAGTGACGGCAGCTGGGGACATTTTGTCCGGGGCCTTTTCAGGGGACATTTTGTCCATTGTATGTGCTCCCTGTTTTGAATGGAGTTTTGAAAACTAGATTTGAGTAAATGAAAACATTGCACTAAAGAAGGACTTTGCTTTGAAATTTTGCCTTTTTCCAACTGCACGGTGCACTCAGCATATACTGTGAAATCTGAACACCATGCCTTGTGCCCGATTTGTCGAAAATCAGAGGCACGAAATTAAATACCCTTTATGTTGTGCGCGCTCTCACTTTTCTCGAAGCTGCGTCTATTTCAGTACGCGTTTTAGAATTTGTACGCCGTACTGTTTCTGCATTCTACCTCTTTCTTGTGTTTCCGGCAGCGCGTGTGGTAGCCTGCCACAGGAACATTTTGTTAATTCATACAACTTTGTTAATCAATTAATATTCACGCACTGCTACGTTTGAGTATTTCCGATGATTCCGCCGCATTCGCTTGTGATTCACGTAAATGCCTCCGTGACATCCGACTACGGAAACATTCCTACATTCCTCGGCTTAGCAATAATAATAATAAAACAACGTGTCACACCGTTATGTCGCATCAGACATCGACAATTCTAAGTCATATGAAATCGCATTTGGAACCATTTGCTCAAGAACAGCTTTTCCAAAAAGAATCCTCAGGCACACTGGCAGAACGTGAACAATGACGGACAGAAGGGCGACCATTGGCCAGCCAATTCTCTAGCCTCTATCCTCCGCGGTGACCTGGAAAACTTTCGTTTCACCCCGCCCGGGATTTTCCATTCTGCCGCGGGCTCCACGTGAAGAGGACGTCAAGTTTTGGCGCGATTCACCATGGTATTTGGATTCCTCCTATTCAAGCGTCACAGGTTTGTTGTTTTCACTAGCTTTGGTATATTGTGTTGCGTTAGCTGTTTAGCTCACTGTACTTTGCTGAAAAAAATTGCTGTGCTCGCAGACGCATACTATCTGGAACTGTAAACGAAAATCATCCTGGAAGTTCATCCTTTTTTTTCTTTTTTTTTTTCAACAGCAAAGGTGCGATAAGGCGAGCTACGTAACCCCACCAGGCCCGTCAGATGCTGGGAGAAATTAAGTTGATCGACCAAGTTACGGCACTCCGTGAGGAAATCAGCGCACTAAGAAAAAGGTTCTCGAAATCACAAACATACAGAAGTGAGTATGCGCCGCGATTTTTCCTTTCTGCCCTCAACAAGTACTCTTATTTTATTTATTTCTACCTGTGTTTCTTCTGTACAAAACATGTTCACAGAACTAGATCGTCTGCTGAGCAATGCCAGGAGACTGGCGCGGAAGCTACAAAAATTGCCTGGGTTGAATGCAGACTTCCAGGATATGACGGCTACCTCATTGGCAATGGCGGTCCGACACGCATCATCCTCTGGTGGGTGCAACATGTCGACTGACAAACGACAACTCAAGTACGCCGGCACCCGGGAAGAGGTACGTACCTGTTATTTGTAACTGGATTTTCAATTCATCGTGTCAGATTCGGGCACATTCATTGTGGCACAAAAATTTTGGTCTACAAAATGTTTCCATGCGTCCATGCAGGTCGCTGAGCTCATCACTGGGTCAAGCATGTTAGTGCCACATTGCGAAATTTCTGGCGTACGCCTGGGAAGGATTGCCACACCTTGTGAAGACAACGGGCACGCGGCTCCGTGAGCTCAGAGAGTAATGGTCAATGAAGCTGTTTCCGACAAATGTAAATGAATTTACTGCTGGTTTTCAATAAATGCATGTCATATACTCGCACATTTGTTACTTTTTTGAAACGTACGTTGGGCGTAGGGATCTGACCCTGGGGTTGAGGCTGGGGTTTAAACGAACTGAGTCAGGTTATTATCCGATATCGGTCCGGATCTGTACACGGAATGATCAGGAATAGACCACGTTTTGATCAAAAGCTATTCAGGGGACACTGCAAGTCTGATCTGGGTTGTGACACCCCTAATCCAGATGTGATCAAATTTTGAATGAATCTGTGCCAAAATTTTATTGAGAGCCGATCAGTTTCTGATCAGTGATCTGAATCATGTTTTGATCAGAGGTTAGTCAGGAGGCGGTGCAATTTTGATCCGGATCTGATAACATTTTGAATAAAGCTTTATCAAAATTTTATCATATGCTGATCAGTGATCCTGCCCAATTTAGGAATCAAACCGGATCAACCATCCGGGATCAGGACCGGATTCCAATTTGATTCCGGAATTTTCGTACGGGATGTCATTCTTTTTATTTGGTGCGTGCGGACTAAACACGCGTGTATGCGGTATTTCGGCCAAACTGGCTGCCTGATGAACCTTGCACGTTTGTGTTTCCAACAATTGCAATATTTCCAAATTATAGGTGATTCTTTTTATTTTGTGCGTGCGGACTAAACACGCGTGTATGCGGTATTTTGGACAACAGAGGCTGCCTGATGAATTTTTCACGTTTGTGCTTTCGACAATTGCAATATTTCCAAATTATAGGTGATTCTTTTTATTTTGTGCGTGCGGACTAAACACGCGTGTTTGCGGTATTTTGGGCAACAGTGGCTGCCTGATGAACTTCGCACGTTTTTGCTTTCGACAATTGCAATATTTCCAAATTATAGGTGATTCTTTTTATTTTGTGCGGGCGGACTAACCACGCGTGTATGGGGTATTTGGGGCAACAGTGGCTGCCTGATGAACTGTGTACGTTTATATTTTCCATAATTAATTTATTTTCAAATTATAGGTGATTCTTTTTATTTTGTGCCTGCGGACTAAACACGCGTGTATGCGGTATTTTGGGCTACAGTGCCTGCCTGATGAACTTTGCACGTTTGTGTTTCCAACAATTGCAATATTTCCAAATCATAGGTGATTCTTTTGAGCTTGTACGTGCGGACTAAACACGCGTGTATACGGTATTTTGGGCAACAGTGGCTGCCTGATGAAATTTGCACGTTTGTGCTTTCGACAATTGCATTATTTTCAAATCATAGGTGATTCTTTTGAGCTTGTACGTGCGGACTAAACACGCGTGCATGCGGTATTTGCGGCAACACTGGCTGCCGGATAAACTGTGTACGTTTATATTTTCCATATATTATACTATGTTCAAATTACAGGTGATTCTTTTTATTTTGTACGTGCAGACTAAACACGCGTGTATGCGGTATTTCGGGCAAAGTGGCTGCCTGATGAACTTTGCACGTTTGTGTTTCCAACAGTTGCAATATTTCCAAATTATAGGTGATTCTTCTTATTTTGTGCGCGCGGACTAAACACGCGTGTATGCGGTATTTCGGACAACAGTGGCTGCCCGATGAACTGTGCACGTTTATGCTTTCCAGAATGGCATTACTTTCAAATCATAGGTGATTCTTTTGAGTTTGTACGTGCGGACTAAACACGCGTGTATGCGGTATTTTTGGCAACAGGGGCTGCCTGATGAAATTTGCACGTTTGCGCTTTCGACAATTGCATATTTTCAAATTATAGGTGATTCTTCTTATTTGGTGCGTGCGGACTAAAGACGCGTGTATGCGGTACTTCGGGCAAACTGGCTGCCTGATGAACTTTGCACGTTTGTGCTTTAGACAATTGCAATAATTTCAAATTATAGTTGATTCTTTTTATTTTGTGCCTGCGGACTAAACACGCGTGTATGCGGTATTTGGGGCAACAGTGGGTGCCTGATGAACTGTGTACGTTTATAATTTCTAAAATTATACTATGTTCGAATTATAGGTGATTCTTTTTATTTTGTGCGTGCGGACTAAACACGCGTGTTTGCGGTATTCTGGGCAACAGTGGCTGCCTGATGAACTTCGAACGTTTGTGCTTTCGACAATTGCAATATTTCCAAATTATAGGTGATTCTTTTTATTTTCTGCGTGCAGACTAAACAAGCTTGTATGCGGTATTTTGGGCTACAGTGCCTGCCTGATGAACCTTGCACGTTTGTGTTTCCAACAATTGCAATATTTCCAAATTATAGGTGATTCTTTTTATTTTGTGCGTGCGGACTAAACACGCGTGTATGTGGTATTTTGGACAACAGAGGCTGCCTGATGGATTTTTCACGTTTGTGCTTTCGACAATTGCAATATTTCCAAATTATAGGTGATTCTTTTTATTTTGTGCGTGCGGACTAAACACGCGTGTTTGCGGTATTCTGGGCAACAGTGGCTGCCTGATGAACTTCGCACGTTCGTGCTTTCGACAATAGCAATATTTTCAAATTATAGGTGACTCTTTTTATTTTGTGCGTGCAGACTAAACAAGCGTGTATGCGGTATTTTAGGCTACAGTGCCTGCCTGATGAACCTTGCACGTTTGTGTTTCCAACAATTGCAATATTTCCAAATTATAGGTGATTCGTTTTATTTTGTGCGTGAGGACTAAACACGCGTGTATGCGGTATTTTGGACAACAGAGGCTGCCTGATGAATTTTTCACGTGTGTGCTTTCGACAATTGCAATATTTCCAAATTATAGGTGATTCTTTTTATTTTGTGCGTGCGGACTTAAGAAGCGTGTATCCGGTATTTCGGGCAAACTGGCTGCCTGATGGATTTTTCACGTTTGTGCTTTCGACAATTGCAATATTTCCAAATTATAGGTGATTCTTTTTATTTTGTGCGTGCGGACTAAACACGCGTGTTTGCGGTATTCTGGGCAACAGTGGCTGCCTGATGAACTTCGCACGTTCGTGCTTTCGACAATAGCAATATTTTCAAATTATAGGTGACTCTTTTTATTTTGTGCGTGCAGACTAAACAAGCTTGTATGCGGTATTTTGGGCTACAGTGCCTGCCTGATGAACCTTGCACGTTTGTGTTTCCAACAATTGCAATATTTCCAAATTATAGGTGATTCTTTTTATTTTGTGCGTGCGGACTAAACACGCGTGTATGCGGTATTTTGGACAACAGAGGCTGCCTGATGGATTTTTCACGTTTGTGCTTTCGACAATTGCAATATTTCCAAATTATAGGTGATTCTTTTTATTTTGTGCGTGCGGACTAAACACGCGTGTTTGCGGTATTTGGGGCAACAGTGGGTGCCTGATGAACTGTGTACGTTTATAATTTGTATAATTATACTATGTTCGAATTATAGGTGATTCTTTTTATTTTGTGCGTGCGGACTAAACACGCGTGTTTGCGGTATTCTGGGCAACAGTGGCTGCCTGATGAACTTCGCACGTTTGTGCTTTCGACAGTTGCAATATTTCCAAATTATAGGTGATTCTTTTTACTTTCTGCGTGCACACTAAACAAGCTTGTATGCGGTATTTTGGGCTACAGTGCCTGCCTGATGAATTTTTCACGTGTGTGCTTTCGACAATTGCAATATTTCCAAATTATAGGTGATTCTTTTTATTTTGTGCGTGCGGACTTAAGAAGCGTGTATCCGGTATTTCGGGCAAACTGGCTGCCTGATGGATTTTCCACGTTTGTGCTTTCGACAATTGCAATATTTCCAAATTATAGGTGATTCTTTTTATTTTGTGCGTGCGGACTAAACACGCGTGTTTGCGGTATTCTGGGCAACAGTGGCTGCCTGATGAACTTCGCACGTTCGTGCTTTCGACAATAGCAATATTTTCAAATTATAGGTGACTCTTTTTATTTTGTGCGTGCAGACTAAACAAGCTTGTATGCGGTATTTTGGGCTACAGTGCCTGCCTGATGAACCTTGCACGTTTGTGTTTCCAACAATTGCAATATTTCCAAATTATAGGTGATTCTTTTTATTTTGTGCGTGCGGACTAAACACGCGTGTATGCGGTATTTTGGACAACAGAGGCTGCCTGATGGATTTTTCACGTTTGTGCTTTCGACAATTGCAATATTTCCAAATTATAGGTGATTCTTTTTATTTTGTGCGTGCGGACTAAACACGCGTGTTTGCGGTATTTGGGGCAACAGTGGGTGCCTGATGAACTGTGTACGTTTATAATTTCTATAAGTATACTATGTTCGAATTATAGGTGATTCTTTTTATTTTGTGCGTGCGGACTAAACACGCGTGTTTGCGGTATTCTGGGCAACAGTGGCTGCCTGATGAACTTCGCACGTTTGTGCTTTCGACAGTTGCAATATTTCCAAATTATAGGTGATTCTTTTTACTTTCTGCGTGCACACTAAACAAGCTTGTATGCGGTATTTTGGGCTACAGTGCCTGCCTGATGAATTTTTCACGTGTGTGCTTTCGACAATTGCAATATTTCCAAATTATAGGTGATTCTTTTTATTTTGTGCGTGCGGACTTAAGAAGCGTGTATCCGGTATTTCGGGCAAACTGGCTGCCTGATGGATTTTTCACGTTTGTGCTTTCGACAATTGCAATATTTCCAAATTATAGGTGATTCTTTTTATTTTGTGCGTGCGGACTAAACACGCGTGTTTGCGGTATTCTGGGCAACAGTGGCTGCCTGATGAACTTCGCACGTTCGTGCTTTCGACAATAGCAATATTTTCAAATTATAGGTGACTCTTTTTATTTTGTGCGTGCAGACTAAACAAGCTTGTATGCGGTATTTTGGGCTACAGTGCCTGCCTGATGAACCTTGCACGTTTGTGTTTCCAACAATTGCAATATTTCCAAATTATAGGTGATTCTTTTTATTTTGTGCGTGCGGACTAAACACGCGTGTATGCGGTATTTTGGACAACAGAGGCTGCCTGATGGATTTTTCACGTTTGTGCTTTCGACAATTGCAATATTTCCAAATTATAGGTGATTCTTTTTATTTTGTGCGTGCGGACTAAACACGCGTGTTTGCGGTATTTGGGGCAACAGTGGGTGCCTGATGAACTGTGTACGTTTATAATTTCTATAATTATACTATGTTCGAATTATAGGTGATTCTTTTTATTTTGTGCGTGCGGACTAAACACGCGTGTTTGCGGTATTCTGGGCAACAGTGGCTGCCTGATGAACTTCGCACGTTTGTGCTTTCGACAGTTGCAATATTTCCAAATTATAGGTGATTCTTTTTACTTTCTGCGTGCACACTAAACAAGCTTGTATGCGGTATTTTGGGCTACAGTGCCTGCCTGATGAACCTTGCACGTTTGTGTTTCCAACAATTGCAATATTTCCAAATTATAGGTGATTCTTTTTATTTTGTGCGTGCGGACTAAACACGCGTGTATGCGGCATTTTGGACAACAGAGGCTGCCTGATGGATTTTTCACGTTTGTGCTTTCGACAATTGCAATATTTCCAAATTATAGGTGATTCTTTTTATTTTGTGCGTGCGGACTAAACACGCGTGTTTGCGGTATTCTGGGCAACAGTGGCTGCCTGATGAACTTCGCACGTTCGTGCTTTCGACAATAGCAATATTTTCAAATTATAGGTGACTCTTTTTATTTTGTGCGCGCAGACTAAACAAGCGTGTATGCGGTATTTTAGGCTACAGTGCCTGCCTGATGAACCTTGCACGTTTGTGTTTCCAACAATTGCAATATTTCCAAATTATAGGTGATTCGTTTTATTTTGTGCGTGAGGACTAAACACGCGTGTATGCGGTATTTTGGACAACAGAGGCTGCCTGATGAATTTTTCACGTGTGTGCTTTCGACAATTGCAATATTTCCAAATTATAGGTGATTCTTTTTATTTTGTGCGTGCGGACTTAAGAAGCGTGTATCCGGTATTTCGGGCAAACTGGCTCCTGATGAACTTTGCACGTTTGTGCTTTAGACAATTGCAATATTTTCAAATTATAGGTGATTCTTTTTATTTTGTGCCTGCGGACTAAACACGCGTGTATGCGGTATTTGGGGCAACAGTGGGTGCCTGATGAACTGTGTACGTTTATAATTTCTATAATTATACTATGTTCGAATTATAGGTGATTCTTTCTATTTTGTGCGTGCGCACTAAACACGCGTGTTTGCGGTATTCTGGGCAACAGTGGCTGCCTGATGAACTTCGCACGTTTGTGCTTTCGACAATTGCAATATTTCCAAATTATAGGTGATTCTTTTTATTTTGTGCGTGCAGACTAAACAAGCCTGTATGCGGCATTTTGGGCTACAGTGCCTGCCTGATGAACCTTGCACGTTTGTGTTTCCAACAATTGCAATATTTCCAAATTATAGGTGATTCTTTTTATTTTGTGCGTGCGGACTAAACACGCGTGTATGCGGTATTTTGGACAACAGAGGCTGCCTGATGGATTTTTCACGTTTGTGCTTTCGACAATTGCAATATTTCCAAATTATAGGTGATTCTTTTTATTTTGTGCGTGCGGACTAAACACGCGTGTATGCGGTATTTGGGGCAACAGTGGCTGCCTGATGAACTTTGCACGTTTGTGCTTTCGACAATTGCAATATTTTCAAATTATAGGTGATTCTTTTTATTTTGTGCGTGCGGACTAAACACGCGTGTATGCGGTATTCTGGGCAACAGTGGCTGCCTGATGAACTTTGCACGTTTGTGCTTTCGACAATTGCAATATTTCCAAATTATAGGTGATTCTTTTATTTTGTGCGTGCAGACTAAACACGCTTGTATGCGGTATTTTGGGCTACAGTGCTGCCTGATGAACTTGCACGTTTGTGCTTTCGAACAATTGCAATATTTCCAAATTATAGGTGATTCTTTTTATTTTGTGCGTGCGGACTAAACACGCGTGTATGCGGTATTTTGGGCAACAGAGGCTGCCTGATGAACTTTTCACGTTTGTGCTTTCGACAATTGCAATATTTCCAAATTATAGGTGATTCTTTTTATTTTGTGCGTGCGGACTAAACACGCGTGTTTGCGGTATTCTGGGCAACAGTGGCTGCCTGATGAACTTCGCACGTTCGTGCTTTCGACAATAGCAATATTTTCAAATTATAGGTGACTCTTTTTATTTTGTGCGCGCAGACTAAACAAGCGTGTATGCGGTATTTTAGGCTACAGTGCCTGCCTGATGAACCTGGCACGTTTGTGTTTCCAACAATTGCAATATTTCCAAATTATAGGTGATTCGTTTTATTTTGTGCGTGAGGACTAAACACGCGTGTATGCGGTATTTTGGACAACAGAGGCTGCCTGATGAATTTTTCACGTGTGTGCTTTCGACAATTGCAATATTTCCAAATTATAGGTGATTCTTTTTATTTTGTGCGTGCGGACTTAAGAAGCGTGTATCCGGTATTTCGGGCAAACTGGCTGCCTGATGAACTTTGCACGTTTGTGCTTTAGACAATTGCAATATTTTCAAATTATAGGTGATTCTTTTTATTTTGTGCCTGCGGACTAAACACGCGTGTATGCGGTATTTGGGGCAACAGTGGGTGCCTGATGAACTGTGTACGTTTATAATTTCTATAATTATACTATGTTCGAATTATAGGTGATTCTTTCTATTTTGTGCGTGCGCACTAAACACGCGTGTTTGCGGTATTCTGGGCAACAGTGGCTGCCTGATGAACTTCGCACGTTTGTGCTTTCGACAATTGCAATATTTCCAAATTATAGGTGATTCTTTTTATTTTGTGCGTGCAGACTAAACAAGCCTGTATGCGGCATTTTGGGCTACAGTGCCTGCCTGATGAACCTTGCACGTTTGTGTTTCCAACAATTGCAATATTTCCAAATTATAGGTGATTCTTTTTATTTTGTGCGTGCGGACTAAACACGCGTGTATGCGGTATTTTGGACAACAGAGGCTGCCTGATGACTTTTTCACGTTTGTGCTTTCGACAATTGCAATATTTCCAAATTATAGGTGATTCTTTTTATTTTGTGTGTGCGGACTTAAGAAGCGTGTATCCGGTATTTTGGGCTACAGTGCCTGCCTGATGAACTTTGCACGTTTGTGCTCTCGACAATTGCAATATTTCCAAATTATAGGTGATTCTTTTTATTTTGTGCGTGCGGACTAAACACGCGTGTTTGCGGTATTCTGGGCAACAGTGGCTGCCTGATGAACTTCGCACGTTTGTGCTTTCGACAATTGCAATATTTTCAAATTATAGGTGACTCTTTTTATTTTGTGCGTGCACACTAAACAAGCGTGTATGCGGTATTTTGGGCTACAGTGCCTGCCTGATGAACCTTGCACGTTTGTGTTTCCAACAATTGCAATATTTCCAAATTATAGGTGATTCGTTTTATTTTGTGCGTGCGGAGTAAACACGCGTGTATGCGGTATTTTGGACAACAGAGGCTGCCTGATGAATTTTTCACGTGTGTGCTTTCGACAATTGCAATATTTTCAAATTATAGGTGATTCTTTTTATTTTGTGCCTGCGGACTAAACACGCGTGTATGCGGTATTTGGGGCAACAGTGGGTGCCTGATGAACTGTGTACGTTTATAATTTCTATGATTATACTATGTTCGAATTATAGGTGATTCTTTCTATTTTGTGCGTGCGGACTAAACACGCGTGTTTGCGGTATTCTGGGCAACAGTGCCTGCCTGATGAACCTTGCACGTTTGTGTTTCAAACAATTGCAATAGTTCCAAATTATAGGTGATTCTTTTTATTTTGTGCGTGCGGACTAAACACGCGTGTATGCGGTATTCTGGACAACAGAGGCTGCCTGATGACTTTTTCACGTTTGTGCTTTCGACAATTGCAATATTTCCAAATTATAGGTGATTCTTTTTATTTTGTGTGTGCGGACTTAAGAAGCGTGTATCCGGTATTTTGGGCTACAGTGCCTGCCTGATGAAATTTGCACGTTTGTGCTTTCGACAATTGCAATATTTTCAAATTATAGGTGATTATTTTTATTTGGTGCCTGCGGACTAAACACGCGTGCATGCGGTATTTGGGGCAACAGTGGGTGCCTGATGAACTGCGTACGTTTATAATTTCTATAATCATACTATGTTCGAATTATAGGTGATCCTTTTTATTTTGTGCGTGCGGACTAAACACGCGTGTTTGCGGTATTCTGGGCAACAGTGCCTGCCTGATGAACCTTGCACGTTTGTGTTTCCGACAATTGCAATATTTCCAAATTATACGTGATTCTTTTTATTTTGTGCGTGCGGACTAAACACGCGTGTATGCGGTATTTTGGACAACAGAGGCTGCCTGATGAACTTCGCACGTTCGTGCTTTCGACAATAGCAATATTTTCAAATTATAGGTGACTCTTTTTATTTTGTGCGTGCAGACTAAACAAGCGTGTATGCGGTATTTTAGGCTACAGTGCCTGCCTGATGAACCTTGCACGTTTGTGTTTCCAACAATTGCAATATTTCCAAATTATAGGTGATTCGTTTTATTTTGTGCGTGAGGACTAAACACGCGTGTATGCGGTATTTTGGACAACAGAGGCTGCCTGATGAATTTTTCACGTGTGTGCTTTCGACAATTGCAATATTTCCAAATTATAGGTGATTCTTTTTATTTTGTGCGTGCGGACTTAAGAAGCGTGTATCCGGTATTTCGGGCAAACTGGCTGCCTGATGGATTTTCCACGTTTGTGCTTTCGACAATTGCAATATTTCCAAATTATAGGTGATTCTTTTTATTTTGTGCGTGCGGACTAAACACGCGTGTTTGCGGTATTTGGGGCAACAGTGGGTGCCTGATGAACTGTGTACGTTTATAATTTCTATAATTATACTATGTTCGAATTATAGATGATTCTTTTTATTTTGTGCGTGCGGACTAAACACGCGTGTTTGCGGTATTCTGGGCAACAGTGGCTGCCTGATGAACTTCGCACGTTTGTGCTTTCGACAATTGCAATATTTCCAAATTATAGGTGATTCTTTTTATTTTGTGCGTGCGGACTAAACACGCGTGTATGCGGTATTCTGGGCAACAGTGGCTGCCTGATGAACTTTGCACGTTCGTGCTTTCGACAATAGCAATATTTTCAAATTATAGGTGATTCTTTTTATTTTGTGCGTGCAGACTAAACAAGCGTGTATGCGGTATTTAGGGCTACAGTGCCTGCCTGATGAACCTTGCACGTTTGTGTTTCCAACAATTGCAATATTTCCAAATTATAGGTGATTCTTTTTATTTTGTGCGTGCGGACTAAACACGCGTGTATGCGGTATTTTGGACAACAGAGGCTGCCTGATGAATTTTTCACGTTTGTGCTTTCGACAATTGCAATATTTCCAAATTATAGGTGATTCTTTTTATTTTGTGCGTGCGGACTAAAGACGCGTGTATGCGGTATTTCGGGCAACAGTGCTGCCTGATGAACTTTGCACGTTTGTGCTTTCGACAATTGCAATATTTCCAAATTATAGGTGATTCTTTTTATTTTGTGCGTGCGGACTAAACACGCGTGTATGCGGTATTCTGGGCAACAGTGGCTGCCTGATGAACTTCGCACGTTCGTGCTTTCGACAATAGCAATATTTTCAAATTATAGGTGACTCTTTTTATTTTGTGCGTGCAGGACTAAACAAGCTTGTATGCGGTATTTTGGGCTACAGTGCCTGCCTGATGAACCTTGCACGTTTGTGTTTCCAACAATTGCAATATTTCCAAATTATAGGTGATTCTTTTTATTTTGTGCGTGCGGACTAAACACGCGTGTATGCGGTATTTTGGACAACAGAGGCTGCCTGATGAATTTTCACGTTTGTGCTTTCGACAATTGCAATATTTCCAAATTATAGGTGATTCTTTTTATTTTGTGCGTGCGGACTAAACACGCGTGTATGCGGTATTTGGGCAACAGTGGCTGCCTGATGAACTGTGTACGTTTATAATTTCTATAAGTATACTATGTTCGAATTATAGGTGATTCTTTTTATTTTGTGCGTGCGGACTAAACACGCGTGTTTGCGGTATTCTGGGCAACAGTGGCTGCCTGATGAACTTCGCACGTTTGTGCTTTCGACAGTTGCAATATTTCCAAATTATAGGTGATTCTTTTTACTTTGTGCGTGCGACTAAACAAGCGTGTATGCGGTATTTTGGGCTACAGTGCCTGCCTGATGAACTTTGCACGTTTGTGCTTTCGACAATTGCAATATTTCCAAATTATAGGTGATTCTTTTTATTTTGTGCGTGCGGACTAAACAAGCGTGTATGCCGGTATTTCGGGCAACTGGCTGCCTGATGAACTTTTCACGTTTGTGCTTTCGACAATTGCAATATTTCCAAATTATAGGTGATTCTTTTTATTTTGTGCGTGCGGACTAAACACGCGTGTTTGCGGTATTCTGGGCAACAGTGGCTGCCTGATGAACTTCGCACGTTTGTGCTTTCGACAATAGCAATATTTTCAAATTATAGGTGATTCTTTTTATTTTGTGCGTGCAGACTAAACAAGCGTGTATGCGGTATTTTGGGCTACAGTGCTGCCTGATGAACTTTGCACGTTTGTGCTTTCCGACAATTGCAATATTTCCAAATTATAGGTG
The DNA here is from genome assembly GCF_037126465.1 of Ornithodoros turicata. Lineage (NCBI taxonomy): Eukaryota > Metazoa > Arthropoda > Arachnida > Ixodida > Argasidae > Ornithodoros > Ornithodoros turicata. Next base: position 158,908,576 of record NC_088201.1, on the reverse strand, counting down.
ATTCTTTTTATTTTGTGCGTGCGGACTAAACACGCGTGTATGCGGTATTTGGACAACAGAGGCTGCCTGATGGAACTTTTCACGTTTGTGCTTTCGACAATTGCAATATTTCCAAATTATAGGTGATTCTTTTTATTTTGTGCGTGCGGACTAAACACGCGTGTTTGCGGTATTTGGGGCAACAGTGGGTGCCTGATGAACTGTGTACGTTTATAATTTCTATAATTATACTATGTTCGAATTATAGGTGATTCTTTTTATTTTGTGCGTGCGGACTAAACACGCGTGTTTGCGGTATTCTGGGCAACAGTGGCTGCCTGATGAACTTCGCACGTTTGTGCTTTCGACAGTTGCAATATTTCCAAATTATAGGTGATTCTTTTTACTTTCTGCGTGCACACTAAACAAGCTTGTATGCGGTATTTTGGGCTACAGTGCCTGCCTGATGAACCTTGCACGTTTGTGTTTCCAACAATTGCAATATTTCCAAATTATAGGTGATTCTTTTTATTTTGTGCGTGCGGACTAAACACGCGTGTATGCGGCATTTTGGACAACAGAGGCTGCCTGATGGATTTTTCACGTTTGTGCTTTCGACAATTGCAATATTTCCAAATTATAGGTGATTCTTTTTATTTTGTGCGTGCGGACTAAACACGCGTGTTTGCGGTATTCTGGGCAACAGTGGCTGCCTGATGAACTTCGCACGTTCGTGCTTTCGACAATAGCAATATTTTCAAATTATAGGTGACTCTTTTTATTTTGTGCGCGCAGACTAAACAAGCGTGTATGCGGTATTTTAGGCTACAGTGCCTGCCTGATGAACCTTGCACGTTTGTGTTTCCAACAATTGCAATATTTCCAAATTATAGGTGATTCGTTTTATTTTGTGCGTGCGGACTAAACACGCGTGTATGCGGTATTTTGGACAACAGAGGCTGCCTGATGAATTTTTCACGTGTGTGCTTTCGACAATTGCAATATTTCCAAATTATAGGTGATTCTTTTTATTTTGTGCGTGCGGACTTAAGAAGCGTGTATCCGGTATTTCGGGCAAACTGGCTCCCTGATGAACTTTGCACGTTTGTGCTTTAGACAATTGCAATATTTTCAAATTATAGGTGATTCTTTTTATTTTGTGCCTGCGGACTAAACACGCGTGTATGCGGTATTCTGGGCAACAGTGGCTGCCTGATGAACTTCGCACGTTTGTGCTTTCGACAATTGCAATATTTTCCAAATTATAGGTGACTCTTTTTATTTTGTGCGTGCACACTAAACAAGCGTGTATGCGGTATTTTGGGCTACAGTGCCTGCCTGATGAACCTTGCACGTTTGTGTTTCCAACAATTGCAATATTTCCAAATTATAGGTGATTCTTTTTATTTTGTGCGTGCGGAGTAAACACGCGTGTATGCGGTATTTTGGACAACAGTGGCTGCCTGATGAACTTTTGCACGTTTGTGCTTTCGACAATTGCAATATTTTCAAATTATAGGTGATTCTTTTTATTTTGTGCCTGCGGACTAAACACGCGTGTATGCGGTATTCGGGGCAACAGTGGGCTGCCTGATGAACTGTGTACGTTTATAATTTCTATGATTATACTATGTTCGAATTATAGGTGATTCTTTCTATTTTGTGCGTGCGGACTAAACACGCGTGTATGCGGTATTCTGGGCAACAGTGCCTGCCTGATGAACTTTGCACGTTTGTGCTTTCAACAATTGCAATATTTCCAAATTATAGGTGATTCTTTTTATTTTGTGCGTGCGGACTAAACACGCGTGTATGCGGTATTCTGGACAACAGAGGCTGCCTGATGACTTTTTCACGTTTGTGCTTTCGACAATTGCAATATTTCCAAA
>NC_088201.1:158709273-158906608 GCF_037126465.1 Ornithodoros turicata | reverse complement strand
CGTTTGTGCTTTCGACAATTGCATATTTTCAAATTATAGGTGATTCTTTTTATTTTGTGCGTGCGGACTAAACACGCGTGTTTGCGGTATTCTGGGCAACAGTGGCTGCCTGATGAACTTCGCACGTTTGTGCTTTCGACAATTGCAATCTTTTCAAATTATAGGTGACTCTTTTTATTTTGTGCGTGCAGACTAAACAAGGGTGTATGCGGTATTTTGGGCTACAGTGCCTGCCTGATGAACCTTGCACGTTTGTGTTTCCAACAATTGCAATATTTCCAAATTATAGGTGATTCGTTTTATTTTGTGCGTGCGGACTAAACACGCGTGTATGCGGTATTTTGGACAACAGAGGCTGCCTGATGAATTTTTCACGTGTGTGCTTTCGACAATTGCAATATTTTCAAATTATACGTGATTCTTTTTATTTTGTGCCTGCGGACTAAACACGCGTGTATGCGGTATTTGGGGCAACAGTGGGTGCCTGATGAACTGTGTACGTTTATAATTTCTATAATTATGCTATGTTCGAATTATAGGTGATTCTTTCTATTTTGTGCGTGCGGACTAAACACGCGTGTTTGCGGTTTTCTGGGCAACAGTGCCTGCCTGATGAACCTTGCACGTTTGTGTTTCAAACAATTGCAATATTTCCAAATTATAGGTGATTCTTTTTATTTTGTGCGTGCGGACTAAACACGCGTGTATGCGGTATTTGGACAACAGAGGCTGCCTGATGACTTTTTCAAGTTTGTGCTTTCGACAATTGCAATATTTCCAAATTATAGGTGATTCTTTTTATTTTGTGTGTGCGGACTTAAGAAGCGTGTATCCGGTATTTTGGGCTACAGTGCCTGCCTGATGAAATTTGCACGTTTGTGCTTTCGACAATTGCAATATTTTCAAATTATAGGTGATTATTTTTATTTGGTGCCTGCGGACTAAACACGCGTGCATGCGGTATTTGGGGCAACAGTGGGTGCCTGATGAACTGCGTACGTTTGTGTTTCAAACAATTGCAATATTTCCAAATTATAGGTGATTCTTTTTATTTTGTGCGTGCGAACTAAACACTCGTGTATGCGGTATTTTGGACAACAGAGGCTGCCTGATGACTTTTTCAAGTTTGTGCTTTCGACAATTGCAATATTTCCAAATTATAGGTGATTCTTTTTATTTTGTGTGTGCGGACTTAAGAAGCGTGTATCCGGTATTTTGGGCTACAGTGCCTGCCTGATGAAATTTGCACGTTTGTGCTTTCGACAATTGCAATATTTTCAAATTATAGGTGATTATTTTTATTTGGTGCCTGCGGACTAAACACGCGTGCATGCGGTATTTGGGGCAACAGTGGGTGCCTGATGAACTGCGTACGTTTATAATTTCTATAATTATACTATGTTCGAATTATAGGTGATCCTTTTTATTTTGTGCGTGCGGACTAAACACGCGTGTTTGCGGTATTCTGGGCAACAGTGCCTGCCTGATGAACCTTGCACGTTTGTGTTTCCGACAATTGCAATATTTCCAAATTATAGGTGATTCTTTTTATTTTGTGCGTGCGGACTAAACACGCGTGTATGCGGTATTTTGGACAACAGAGGCTGCCTGATGTCTTTTTCACGTTTGTGCTTTCGACAATTGCAATATTTCCAAATTATAGGTGATTCTTTTTATTTTGTGTGTGCGGACTAAACACGCGTGTATGCGGTATTTCGGGCAAACTGACTGCCTGATGAACTTTGCACGATTGTGCTTTAGACAATTGCAATGTTTTCAAATTATAGGTTTTTTTTGTGCTTGCGGACTAAACACGCGTGTATGCGGTATTTGGGGCAACAGTGGGTGCCTGATGAACTGTGTACGTTTATAATTTCTATAATTATACTATGTCCAAATTATAGGTGATTCTTTTTATTTTGTACGTGCGGACTAAACACGCGTGTATGCGGTATTTTCGGCAAAGTGGCTGCTTGATGAACTTTGCACGTTTATGCTTTCGACAATTGCAATATTTCCAAATTATAGGTGATTCTTTTTATTTTGTGCGTGCAGACTAAACAAGCGTGTATGCGGTATTTTGGGCTACAGTGCCTGCCTGATGAACCTTGCACGTTTGTGTTTCCAACAATTGCAATATTTCCAAATTATAGGTGATTCTTTTGATTTTGGCGTGCAGACTAAACACGCGTGTATGCGGTATTTTGGACAACAGAGGCTGCCTGATGAATTTTTCACGTTTGTGCTTTGACAATTGCAATATTTCCAAATTATAGGTGATTCTTTTTATTTTGTGCGTGCGGACTAAACACGCGTGTTTGCGGTATTTTGGGCAACAGTGCCTGCCTGATGAACTTTGCACGTTTCTGCTTTCGACAATTGCAATATTTCCAAATTATAGGTGATTCTTTTTATTTTGTGCAGGCGGACTAACCACGCGTGTATGAGGTATTTGGGGCAACAGTGGCTGCCTGATGAACTGTGTACGTTTATATGTTCCATAATTATTTTATGTTCAAATTATAGGTGATTCTTTTTATTTTGTGCCTGTGGACTAAACACGCGTGTATGCGGTATTTTGGGCTACAGTGCCTGCCTGATGAACTTTGCACGTTTGTGTTTTCAACAATTGCAATATTTCCAAATTATAGGTGATTCTTTTTATTTTGTGCGTGCGGACTAAACACGCGAGTATGCGGTATTTCGGACAGCAGTGGCTGCCCGATGAACTGTGCACGTTTGTGCTTTCGACAATTGCATTATTTTCAAATCATAGGTGATTCTTTTGAGCTTGTATGTGCGGACTAAACAGGAGTGTATGCGGTATTTGGGGCAACACTGGCTGCCGCATGAACTGTGTACGTTTATATTTTTCATATATTATACTATGTTCAAATTACAGGTGATTCTTTTTATTTTGTACGAGCAGACTAAACACGCGTGTATGCGATATTTCGGGCAAAGTGGCTGCCTGATGAACTTTGCACGTTTGTGTTTCCAACAGTTGCAATATTTCCAAATTATAGGTGATTATTTTGATTTTGTGCGTGCGGACTAAACACGCGCGTATGCGGTATTTCGGACAACAGTGGCTGCCCGATGAACTGTGCACGTTTATGCTTTCCAGAATGGCATTATTTTCAAATCATAGATGATTCTTTTGAGTTTGTACGTGCGGACTAAACATGCGTGTATGCGGTATTTTGGGCAACCGTGGCTGCCTGATGAAATTTGCACGTTTGTGCTTTCGACAATTGCATATTTTCAAATTATAGGTGATTCTTTTATTTGGTGCGTGCGGAATAAACACGCGTGTATGCGGTATTTCGGGTAAACTGGCTGCCTGATGAACTTTGCACGTTTGCGCTTTAGACAATTGCAATATTTTCAAATTATAGGTGATTCTTTTTATTTTGTGCCTGCGGACTAAACACGCGTGTATGCGGTATTTGGGGCAACAGTGGGTGCCTGATGAACTGTGTACGTTTATAATTTCTATAATTATACTATGTTCGAATTATAGGTGATTCTTTTTATTTTGTGCGTGCGGACTAAACACGCGTGTTTGCGGTATTCTGGGCAACAGTGGCTGCCTGATGAACTTCGCACGTTTGTGCTTTCGACAATTGCAATATTTCCAAATTATAGGTGATTCTTTTTATTTTGTGCGTGCAGACTAAACAAGCGTGTATGCGGCATTTTGGGCTACAGTGCCTGCCTGATGAACCTTGCACGTTTGTGTTTCCAAGAATTGCAATATTTCCAAATTATAGGTGATTCTTTTTATTTTGTGCGTGCGGACTAAACACGCGTGTATGCGGTATTTTGGACAACAGAGGCTGCCTGATGACTTTTTCACGTTTGTGCTTTCGACAATTGCAATATTTCCAAATTATAGGTGATTCTTTTTATTTTGTGTGTGCGGACTTAAGAAGCGTGTATCCTACAGTGCCTGCCTGATGAACTTCGCACGTTTGTGCTTTCGACAATTGCAATATTTTCAAATTATAGGTGACTCTTTTTATTTTGTGCATGCAGACTAAACAAGCGTGTATGCGGTATTTTGGGCTACAGTGCCTGCCTGATGAACCTTGCACGTTTGTGTTTCCAACAATTGCAATATTTCCAAATTATAGGTGATTCGTTTTATTTTGTGCGTGCGGACTAAACACGCGTGTATGCGGTATTTTGGACAACAGAGGCTGCCTGATGAATTTTTCACGTGTGTGCTTTCGACAATTGCAATATTTCCAAATTATAGGTGATTCTTTTTATTTTGTGCGTGCGGACTTAAGAAGCGTGTATCCGGTATTTCGGGCAAACTGGCTGCCTGATGAACTTTGCACGTTTGTGCTTTAGACAATTGCAATATTTTCAAATTATAGGTGATTCTTTTTATTTTGTGCCTGCGGACTAAACACGCGTGCATGCGGTATTCTGGGCAACAGTGGCTGCCTGATGAAATTCGCACGTTTGTGCTTTCGACAATTGCAATATTTCCAAATTATAGGTGATTCTTTTTATTTTGTGCGTGCAGACTAAACAAGCGTGTATGCGGCATTTTGGGCTACAGTGCCTGCCTGATGAACCTTGCACGTTTGTGTTTCCAACAATTGCAATATTTTCAAATTGTAGGTGATTATTTTTATTTGGTGCCTGCGGACTAAACACGCGTGCATGCGGTATTTGGGGCAACAGTGGGTGCCTGATGAACTGCGTACGTTTATAATTTCTATAATTCTACTATGTTCGAATTATAGGTGATCCTTTTTATTTTGTGCGTGCGGACTAAACAAGCGTGTATGCGGCATTTTGGGCTACAGTGCCTGCCTGATGAACATTGCACGTTTGTGTTTCCGACAATTGCAATATTTCCAAATTATATGTGATTCTTTTTATTTTGTGCGTGCGGACTAAACACGGGTGTATGCGGTATTTTGGACAACAGAGCCTGCCTGATGAACTTTGCACGTTTGTGCTTTCGACAATTGCAATATTTTCAAATTATAGGTGATTATTTTTATTTGGTGCGTGCGGACTAAACACGCGTGTATGCGGTATTTCGGGCAAACTGACTGCCTGATGAACTTTGCACGTTTGTGCTTTAGACAATTGCAATATTTCCAAATTATAGGTGATTCTTTTTATTTTGTGTGTGCGGACTTAAGAAGCGTGTATCCGGTATTTTGGGCTACAGTGCCTGCCTGATGAACTTTGCACGTTTGTGCTTTCGACAATTGCAATATTTTCAAATTATAGGTGATTCTTTTTATTTTGTGCCTGCGGACTAAACACGCGTGTATGCGGTATTTGGGGCAACAGTGGGTGCATGATGAACTGTGTACGTTTATAATTTCTATAATTATACTATGTTCGAATTATAGGTGATTCTTTCTATTTTGCACGTGCGGACTAAACACGCGTGTATGCGGTATTTTGGGCAAAGTGGCTGCCTGATGAACTTTGCACGTTTATGCTTTCGACAATTGCAATATTTCCAAATTATAGGTGATTCTTTTTATTTTGTGCGTGCGGACTAAACACGCGTGTTTGCGGTATTCTGGGCAACAGTGGCTGCCTGATGAACTTCGCACGTTTGTGCTTTCGACAATTGCAATATTTTCAAATTATAGGTGATTCTTTTTATTTTGTGCGTGCAGACTAAACAAGCGTGCATGCGGTATTTTGGGCTACAGTGCCTGCCTGATGAACCTTGCACGTTTGTGTTTCCAACAATTGCAATATTTCCAAATTATAGGTGATTCGTTTTATTTTGTGCGTGCGGACTAAACACGCGTGTATGGGGTATTTTGGACAACAGAGGCTGCCTGATGAATTTTTCACGTTTGTGCTTTCGACAATTGCAATATTTCCAAATTATAGGTGATTCTTTTTATTTTGTGCGTGCGGACTTAAGAAGCGTGTATCCGGTATTTTGGGCTACAGTGCCTGCCTGATGAACTTTGCACGTTTGTGCTTTCGAGAATTGCAATATTTTCAAATTATAGGTTTCTTTTTCTTTTGTGCCTGCGGACTAAACACGCGTGTATGCGGTATTTGGGGCCTACAGTGGGTGCCTGATGAACGGTGTACGTTTATAATTTCTATAATTATACTATGTTCGAATTATAGGTGATTCTTTTTATTTTGTACGTGCGGACTAAACACGCGTGTATGCGGTATTTTGGGCAAAGTGGCTGCCTGATTAACTTTGCACGTTTGTGCTTTCGACAATTGCAATATATCCAAATTATAGGTGATTCTTTTTATTTTGTGCGTGCGGACTAAACACGTGTGTTTGCGGTATTCTGGGCAACAGTGGCTACCTGATGAACTTCGCACGTTTGTGCTTTCGACAATTGCAATATTTCCAAATTATAGGTAATTCTTTTTATTTTGTGCGTGCAGACTAAACAAGCGTGTATGCGGTATTCTGGGCTACAGTGCCTGCCTGATGAACCTTGCACATTTGTGTTTCCAACAATTGCAATATTTCCAAATTATAGGTGATTCTTTTTATTTTGTGCGTGCGGACTAAACACGCGTGTATGCGGTATTTTGGACAACAGAGGCTGCCTGATGACTTTTTCACGTTTCTGCTTTCGACAATTGCAATATTTCCAAATTATAGGTGATTCTTTTTATTTTGTGTGTCCGGACTTAAGAAGCGTGTATCCGGTATTTTGGGCTACAGTGCCTGCCTGATGAACTTTGCACGTTTGTGCTTTCGACAATTGCAATATTTTCAAATTATAGGTGATTATTTTTATTTGGTTCGTGCGGACTAAACACGCGTGTATGCGGTATTTCGGGCAAACTGACTGCCTGATGAACTTTGCAGGTTTGTGCTTTAGACAATTGCAATATTTTCAAATTATAGGTGATTCTTTTTATTTTGTGCCTGCGGACTAAACACGCGTGTATGCGGTATTTGGGGCAACAGTGGGTGCATGATGAACTGTGTACGTTTATAATTTCTATAATTATACTATGTTCGAATTATAGGTGATTCTTTCTATTTTGTACGTGCGGACTAAACACGCGTGTATGCGGTATTTTGGGCAAAGTGGCTGCCTGATGAACTTTGCACGTTTATGCTTTCGACAATTGCAATATTTCCAAATTATAGGTGATTCTTTTTATTTTGTGCGTGCGGACTAAACACGCGTGTTTGCGGTATTCTGGGCAACAGTGGCTGCCTGATGAACTTCGCACATTTGTGCTTTCGACAATTGCAATATTTTCAAATTATAGGTGATTCTTTTTATTTTGTGCGTGCAGACTAAACAAGCGTGCATGCGGTATTTTGGGCTACAGTGCCTGCCTGATGAACCTTGCACGTTTGTGTTTCCAACAATTGCAATATTTCCAAATTATAGGTGATTCGTTTTATTTTGTGCGTGCGGACTAAACACGCATGTATGGGGTATTTTGGACAACAGAGGCTGCCTGATGAATTTTTCACGTTTGTGCTTTCGACAATTGCAATATTTCCAAATTATAGGTGATTCTTTTTATTTTGTGCGTGCGGACTTAAGAAGCGTGTATCCGGTATTTTGGGCTACAGTGCCTGCCTGATGAACTTTGCAAGTTTGTGCTTTCGAGAATTGCAATATTTTCAAATTATAGGTTTCTTTTTCTTTTGTGCCTGCGGACTAAACACGCGTGTATGCGGTATTTGGGGCAACAGTGGGTGCCTGATGAACGGTGTACGTTTATAATTTCTATAATTATACTATGTTCGAATTATAGGTGATTCTTTTTATTTTGTACGTGCGGACTAAACACGCGTGTATGCGGTATTTTGGGCAAAGTGGCTGCCTGATTAACTTTGCACGTTTGTGTTTTCCACAATTGCAATATTTCCAAATTATAGGTGATTCTTTTTATTTTGTGCGTGCGGACTAAACACGCGAGTATGCGGTATTTCGGACAGCAGTGGCTGCCCGATGAACTGTGCACGTTTGTGCTTTCGACAATTGCATTATTTTCAAATCATAGGTGATTCTTTTGAGCTTGTATGTGCGGACTAAACAGGCGTGTATGCGGTATTTGGGGCAACACTGGCTGCCGCATGAACTGTGTACGTTTATATTTTTCATATATTATACTTTGTTCAAATTACAGGTGATTCTTTTTATTTTGTACGTGCAGACTAAACACGCGTGTATGCGATATTTCGGGCAAAGTGGCTGCCTGATGAACTTTGCACGTTTGTGTTTCCAACAGTTGCAATATTTCCAAATTATAGGTGATTCTTTTTATTTTGTGCGTGCGGACTAAACACGCGTGTATGCGGTATTTCGGACAACAGTGGCTGCCCGATGAACTGTGCACGTTTATGCTTTCCAGAATGGCATTATTTTCAAATCATAGATGATTCTTTTGAGTTTGTACGTGCGGACTAAACATGCGTGTATGCGGTATTTTGGACAACAGAGGCTGCCTGATGAATTTTTCACGTTTGTGCTTTCGACAATTGCAATATTTCCAAATTATAGGTGATTCTTTTTATTTTGTGCGTGCGGACTTAAGAAGCGTGTATCCGGTATTTTGGGCTACAGTGCCTGCCTGATGAACTTTGCACGTTTGTGCTTTCGAGAATTGCAATATTTTCAAATTATAGGTTTCTTTTTCTTTTGTGCCTGCGGACTAAACACGCGTGTATGCGGTATTTGGGGCAACAGTGGGTGCCTGATGAACGGTGTACGTTTATAATTTCTATAATTATACTATGTTCGAATTATAGGTGATTCTTTTTATTTTGTACGTGCGGACTAAACACGCGTGTATGCGCTATTTTGGGCAAAGTGGCTGCCTGATTAACTTTGCACGTTTGTGCTTTCGACAATTGCAATATATCCAAATTATAGGTGATTCTTTTTATTTTGTGCGTGCGGACTAAACACGTGTGTTTGCGGTATTCTGGGCAACAGTGGCTACCTGATGAACTTCGCACGTTTGTGCTTTCGACAATTGCAATATTTCCAAATTATAGGTAATTCTTTTTATTTTGTGCGTGCAGACTAAACAAGCGTGTATGCGGTATTCTGGGCTACAGTGCCTGCCTGATGAACGTTGCACGTTTGTGTTTCCAACAATTGCAATATTTCCAAATTATAGGTGATTCGTTTTATTTTGTGCGTGCGGACTAAACACGCGTGTATGGGGTATTTTGGACAACAGAGGCTGCCTGATGAATTTTTCACGTTTGTGCTTTCGACAATTGCAATATTTCCAAATTATAGGTGATTCTTTTTATTTTGTGCGTGCGGACTTAAGAAGCGTGTATCCGGTATTTTGGGCTACAGTGCCTGCCTGATGAACTTTGCACGTTTGTGCTTTCGAGAATTGCAATATTTTCAAATTATAGGTTTCTTTTTCTTTTGTGCCTGCGGACTAAACACGCGTGTATGCGGTATTTGGGGCAACAGTGGGTGCCTGATGAACGGTGTACGTTTATAATTTCTATAATTATACTATGTTCGAATTATAGGTGATTCTTTTAATTTTGTACGTGCGGACTAAACACGCGTGTATGCGGTATTTTGGGCAAAGTGGCTGCCTGATTAACTTTGCACGTTTGTGCTTTCGACAATTGCAATATATCCAAATTATAGGTGATTCTTTTTATTTTGTGCGTGCGGACTAAACACGTGTGTTTGCGGTATTCTGGGCAACAGTGGCTACCTGATGAACTTCGCACGTTTGTGCTTTCGACAATTGCAATATTTCCAAATTATAGGTAATTCTTTTTATTTTGTGCGTGCAGACTAAACAAGCGTGTATGCGGTATTCTGGGCTACAGTGCCTGCCTGATGAACCTTGCACATTTGTGTTTCCAACAATTGCAATATTTCCAAATTATAGGTGATTCTTTTTATTTTGTGCGTGCGGACTAAACACGCGTGTATGCGGTATTTTGGACAACAGAGGCTGCCTGATGACTTTTTCACGTTCTGCTTTCGACAATTGCAATATTTCCAAATTATAGGTGATTCTTTTTATTTTGTGTGTGCGGACTTAAGAAGCGTGTATCCGGTATTTTGGGCTACAGTGCCTGCCTGATGAACTTTGCACGTTTGTGCTTTCGACAATTGCAATATTTTCAAATTATAGGTGATTATTTTTATTTGGTGCGTGCGGACTAAACACGCGTGTATGCGGTATTTCGGGCAAACTGACTGCCTGATGAACTTTGCAGGTTTGTGCTTTAGACAATTGCAATATTTTCAAATTATAGGTGATTCTTTTTATTTTGTGCCTGCGGACTAAACACGCGTGTATGCGGTATTTGGGGCAACAGTGGGTGCATGATGAACTGTGTACGTTTATAATTTCTATAATTATACTATGTTCGAATTATAGGTGATTCTTTCTATTTTGTACGTGCGGACTAAACACGCGTGTATGCGGTATTTTGGGCAAAGTGGCTGCCTGATGAACTTTGCACGTTTATGCTTTCGACAATTGCAATATTTCCAAATTATAGGTGATTCTTTTTATTTTGTGCGTGCGGACTAAACACGCGTGTTTGCGGTATTCTGGGCAACAGTGGCTGCCTGATGAACTTCGCACATTTGTGCTTTCGACAATTGCAATATTTTCAAATTATAGGTGATTCTTTTTATTTTGTGCGTGCAGACTAAACAAGCGTGCATGCGGTATTTTGGGCTACAGTGCCTGCCTGATGAACCTTGCACGTTTGTGTTTCCAACAATTGCAATATTTCCAAATTATAGGTGATTCGTTTTATTTTGTGCGTGCGGACTAAACACGCGTGTATGGGGTATTTTGGACAACAGAGGCTGCCTGATGAATTTTTCACGTTTGTGCTTTCGACAATTGCAATATTTCCAAATTATAGGTGATTCTTTTTATTTTGTGCGTGCGCACTAAACACGCGTGTATGCGGTATTTTGGGCAAAGTGGCTGCCTGATTAACTTTGCACGTTTGTGTTTTCAACAATTGCAATATTTCCAAATTATAGGTGATTCTTTTTATTTTGTGCGTGCGGACTAAACACGCGAGTATGCGGTATTTCGGACAGCAGTGGCTGCCCGATGAACTGTGCACGTTTGTGCTTTCGACAATTGCATTATTTTCAAATCATAGGTGATTCTTTTGAGCTTGTATGTGCGGACTAAACAGGCGTGTATGCGGTATTTGGGGCAACACTGGCTGCCGCATGAACTGTGTACGTTTATATTTTTCATATATTATACTATGTTCAAATTACAGGTGATTCTTTTCATTTTGTACGTGCAGACTAAACACGCGTGTATGCGATATTTCGGGCAAAGTGGCTGCCTGATGAACTTTGCACGTTTGTGTTTCCAACAGTTGCAATATTTCCAAATTATAGGTGATTCTTTTTATTTTGTGCGTGCGGACTAAACACGCGTGTATGCGGTATTTCGGACAACAGTGGCTGCCCGATGAACTGTGCACGTTTATGCTTTCCAGAATGGCATTATTTTCAAATCATAGATGATTCTTTTCAGTTTGTACGTGCGGACTAAACATGCGTGTATGCGGTATTTTGGACAACAGAGGCTGCCTGATGAATTTTTCACGTTTGTGCTTTCGACAATTGCAATATTTCCAAATTATAGGTGATTCTTTTTATTTTGTGCGTGCGGACTTAAGAAGCGTGTATCCGGTATTTTGGGCTACAGTGCCTGCCTGATGAACTTTGCACGTTTGTGCTTTCGAGAATTGCAATATTTTCAAATTATAGGTTTCTTTTTCTTTTGTGCCAGCGGACTAAACACGCGTGTATGCGGTATTTGGGGCAACAGTGGGTGCCTGATGAACGGTGTACGTTTATAATTTCTATAATTATACTATGTTCGAATTATAGGTGATTCTTTTTATTTTGTACGTGCGGACTAAACACGCGTGTATGCGGTATTTTGGGCAAAGTGGCTGCCTGATTAACTTTGCACGTTTGTGCTTTCGACAATTGCAATATATCCAAATTATAGGTGATTCTTTTTATTTTGTGCGTGCGGACTAAACACGTGTGTTTGCGGTATTCTGGGCAACAGTGGCTACCTGATGAACTTCGCACGTTTGTGCTTTCGACAATTGCAATATTTCCAAATTATAGGTAATTCTTTTTATTTTGTGCGTGCAGACTAAACAAGCGTGTATGCGGTATTCTGGCCTACAGTGCCTGCCTGATGAACCTTGCACATTTGTGTTTCCAACAATTGCAATATTTCCAAATTATAGGTGATTCTTTTTATTTTGTGCGTGCGGACTAAACACGCGTGTATGCGGTATTTTGGACAACAGAGGCTGCCTGATGACTTTTTCACGTTCCTGCTTTCGACAATTGCAATATTTCCAAATTATAGGTGATTCTTTTTATTTTGTGTGCGCGGACTTAAGAAGCGTGTATCCGGTATTTTGGGCTACAGTGCCTGCCTGATGAACTTTGCACGTTTGTGCTTTCGACAATTGCAATATTTTCAAATTATAGGTGATTATTTTTATTTGGTGCGTGCGGACTAAACACGCGTGTATGCGGTATTTCGGGCAAACTGACTGCCTGATGAACTTTGCACGTTTGTGCTTTAGACAATTGCAATATTTTCAAATTATAGGTGATTCTTTTTATTTTGTGCCTGCGGACTAAACACGCGTGTATGCGGTATTTGGGGCAACAGTGGGTGCATGATGAACTGTGTACGTTTATAATTTCTATAATTATACTATGTTCGAATTATAGGTGATTCTTTCTATTTTGTACGTGCGGACTAAACACGCGTGTATGCGGTATTTTGGGCAAAGTGGCTGCCTGATGAACTTTGCACGTTTATGCTTTCGACAATTGCAATATTTCCAAATTATAGGTGATTCTTTTTATTTTGTGCGTGCGGACTAAACAAACGTGTATGCGGTATTTTGGGCTACAGTGCCTGCTTGATGAACTTTGCACGTTTGTGCTTTCGACAATTGCAATATTTCCAAATTATAGGTGAGTAGTGGTATATATAAGATCTTATAACAATGGACCGCTCAGGTTACATGCGACACGCACACGCACGATAAGATATATCAGAAAACAATGGACATCATGTATCGATAGTGTGAACAATGGATTCCCAGGTTTCAATAACATGCGCCGCCAGGATAAGGTAACGGTTAACTCAGGTAAACAATGGGAACTCACGTGTTGATAGTGTTTGATGGGCACCTGGATGCACGTTTAATGACATTTAATAACACGCAATGACATGTAATAACGCACAATTACATGTAATAACACGCAAATGACATGTAATAACACACAAATGACATTTAATAACAGGCAATAACATCTGATGACATTTAATAGTATTTTTCCGATCGGGTTGACGCCAGTCCGTCACCTAGTTTGGTTGCCGCGTCAGAGCGCCAGGTAGTTTCGGTTCCCACCAAGCGCCCTCTAGTTTTCAAGCTTTGGCCGTCTGTAGTTTCGGTTTCGGTTTTAAATGAATGGACGCCAAGCTTGGTTGCTCCACGTGTAGTTCTGGTTTCAGTTTCGAATTCCTAGGTGTTGCCAGATGCCCTCTGGTTTCAAGCTATTGACCAACTGTAATTTCGGTTTCAAACCGCAGCACGCTAGTTTCGCTGTGACAACATCAACGCATTTTCTGGCGATATAAATTAAGCGTACGCGTAGAAATTTCATCAGAAAAAGAAAAAAAAACATGGTTGACCAGTTCTATGTGAACCTGCTCTCAAATGCATCTTTGGATGTGTTTCCCGACAACACAATGAGCAAGTTCCGAGTAAAGCTGGCCCATCCACAGACGTTGGAGGGTAGGTGGGAGGCCGCTTTAACAGAAATCAACATCCCTTTTGCGATTAAAAATGTAACTGACACAGTCAATAGTATATCGGAAACGACATTCCTTGGTTCTACGATTGAAGCAACAGAGAAGGTCAAGTTCAACGCTAATGAAAACATTCTCTTGCCTTTGAGACAATTTTTAGCAAAACATTTGCAGTATAAGACAAGAATTATACGTGGTACCGGTCATTATGAGATACAACTTCCTCTGAACTATGGGGTGGAAATTAGCGCAACTCTTGCCGCTAAGCTTGGCATGGCTGAAAAGATAATCGGCTGTGGAGAGTTGGACAGAGGGTCACCCGTGAAGCTACTCAAATACCAGGTGGATACGGAAGAAACGATTAACATAGTTACCTATCGTTCACGAACGGTAAAGTATGAAGTTCCAGAAGGCTACTACGAATCGGGGAAGGACTTCGTTAATTCCATTAACCATGCCTATCGAACAAAACTTCATTTGTCGCAAGATGCTCGTCTCCTCGTATGTAACCCATACAACGGAATTTGTCACCTGGAGCGCATGAACGATGGCTATGTGACCTTTCATCCTTATTTGGCTTTGATGTTGGGCTTCGGAAAGAGGACAACTTTCTCAAGTTATGCAGTCGCCGAACGAGACGTTTGTCTATTCCCTGCTCAAAACTATATTTTCATATACTGCGATGTCATCGAGAACGAATTTGTGGGTGACGTGACAGCACCACTTCTTCGATCGATACCGTTCAGAGTCCAGGGTAGGAACGATGTGATGTCTTATTTATTCACAAACCTCTACTATAAATATGTATCTGCGAAGGAATTGACAACCATTCAAATCGAGTTGGCAAACGAGATAGGTGATTTCATTCCATTCATTTCTGGCTCTGGACGTGTCGGGTTGACGATCCACCTACGTAAATGTATATAACAAACCCACCATGTTGCATAGCACATTTTGGTGCAGGAAAGCGAGAGCATCTACCACACTATACTGCTCCCGAGCTTTATCAGATTGGAGGAGGCATATTTGGTGACGTATTGAGGGGTTTCTTGCCCATACTGACCAAGAAGGTAGCGCCATACGTTGGAAGAAAGCTCCTTGATACTGGGAGGCATATAGCCGAGGAAGTCCAGCAAGGAGCATCATTTCGAGAAGCCGTCAAGAAAGGAGTAGACCGCACAGTGCATACAACTCGTGACGAGTTACTTCAGAGACTCACAGGGAAAGGAAGAAAACGCAATGCCGTTAAAAAAGCTCGACCTGCGGAGAAGCGGAGGAAATCAGACTTCTTTACTTGACAGAGAAAAAAAGTCTATTGCAGTAGTGCATAAAGATTCCTGTCTGTGTACTACAAACCAGCTGGAACTCTTCTCTCTTCCACCTACAAACTTTGCTTTGGAGAAGTCTGAATACGTCGAGTTTTTCCCAGTATCTGCTCCGACATCAAGCGGAGTGATCGAGTACAATGTTCCGGGACTCGGTGGGGGCTTCTTTGATCTTCAATCCAGCTTTTTGCATATTCAGTGCAAGATCATTCGAAAGAATGGAGATCCAGCGGTAACTACAACAAGCACTTCAACAACACCTGATGCAGTCATACCTGTCCAAGCGTTTTGTTCATCGTTGTTTCAACACGTACATATCTACCTGAATTCAACCTTGGTTTCGAGTTTCGAACATTATGGTTACCGTTCCTACTTGGACATCATTACGAATGCCAACAATGTAAGTCAGACACACACCCTTTCAGCAATGTTATACGAGCCAGACCCTTTAGGTACGAGTGAGGTATATGCTCCCACATCTGATTCAAAAGGAGTTTTCGCTCGTTACAAGCGAACCAAAGGATCGGCACTGTGTGACATGTACAACCCAATCTTCAGCGACATATGTCAACAACAGAAGCTCATTCTTAACGGAACCGACATACGAGTTGTGCTACGTCAAGCGTCGGATGATTTTCGTCTCTTGCAAGCTGATGGTGCAACAGAAAAGCACACTGTGGAATTTTCACGTATCGTGCTCTATCTCCGACGTGTTCAGTTATCGCCGAGTATACTTGTTGGTATAGAACGAAGACTTCAAACAACACCTGCAGTATACCTTCTCCGAGGACTGGAAATTAAGTACAGAACCATCGCCCCTAACCAATCTCAGGTGATATTTGACGACTTGTACAGCGAGCGAGTTCCCTCCAAGTTAACAGTATTGATGGTCAGGAGCGATGCCTACCAAGGTAGCAGACCACGAAACCCATTCAAGCTTGAGAACTTCAAACTAAAACGAGCACTACTGGACGTTGGTGGACAACAGTACACGGATGAGTTCGACTTCCAACGAGACATCTATTCCAAAGCCTATATACACCTGCTTCACAAACTAAAACGCAAGGATATACCAATAGCTCCAGCTGCGTATGCAAAAGAGACATTTATGCTTTATTACCATCTGACTCCAGATGCAGAAGTGAATGCTCTTTGTCCTGTTGTTCAAGCCAACGTTCGTCTGACCCTAACGTTTGCTGCCAATCTAACAGAAGCAGTTACGGTGTTGTTTGTATCCGAAACACCACGTGTGCTAGAAATCAACAAAGACAGACGAGTGAAATTTGTCTGAAAAATAAACATGGAGGAGTGGCAGTTCTATGCAGCATTCAGTAGACACTACTGCACCAGAGAACTGTTTCGGGGAACCTTTGCATGCAATGAAATCGCAAGACAGGAAGCCATACCCGGGATTTATGTGATTAACACAGCTCCAAGGAGCAGTAACGGTGAACACTGGACCATGACTTATGTTTCCGGTGACAATGTGGCTACGTATTTTGATAGTTACGGCATTCAGCCCGTCTACAAAGAATTCTACCAATTCATTCATCCTACCAGGTCATTTTACTATAACAAGAAAAGACTTCAGGGCTATGGATCAGCTACATGTGGCCTCTACTGCCTGTATGTAGGCAGCATGCTCGCTTGTGGATTCTCGCTCCGAGAGTGCACTCAGAGATTTTCGTCAACGAACTTCACACTGAACGACAAGCTGGTACCCGTCCTTGTACGGAAGCAATTCCCAAGAAAGACAGACAACATGTCATGTTGCAGTGTACTTTGACACAATAAAATTGTATTTATTTCCATGTCGTTACAGGCACAATCTTATATATATAAAAAAAAACAGCATTACAACAACAACAGCCAGGTAGGGCAACATATGCATAAAAACTGTCTACATCTTTCCATTGGATGCGTACCCAAAGGGTAACGTGTGGATACCATCCTCACAAATGAAACGCTTTGTGTCTAGGGATAGCGAAAACCCTTGTTGTATCTCGACAGTTTCTTAAGGTCTTTCAAATCTATTTGGAATATATCCTTCACACCCAAAACGATGGTCTTCCGGAACTGACGTGGTCGCTTAAGTTCTCTGAAGAGAGAGTACACATCACTGGTTTCCAGGAACTTGGCAACCTTCGCCGGCTTTTCACCGATCGCTCGTGCGAGTCGTTGAACACCACCTAGAGCACCAGGATGGTATACGTCCACGTAAGCAGCCATTAGCACAATTTTCTTCCACGAACACGAAGTCCGTCGAATGACAAGTAGGCATTTATAACGGCTGCCACGTCACCTTTGTACCAGGAGGGCGATCGATTGTGCAGTTCGTATTTTATAAGCTCGATGAGGGAACTACTTGGAACAACGCGAGAATGACAGATAATCCTTCCCTCTTCATCTATCGCAAATACGGTCTTTAGCATCTGCAGAATGGCGAGGGCCTTCTTCCTGTGTCGTGCGGGAAAATGCGCCAGAATGTTTTCGTCCCGAAGGTAACCACAGTGTTCCTGTTGCGTTTCCAACGTGCTCAATACCGGTTCCATTCTCGAAGTCTCTTAGCCGCTCTTGTGATAACCGGAGAAATGCGTCGACGAGGTGTCTCAGGTGTGAACGTAGGACTACCGGCTGATGGCTCTGCAGTCTCCTTTTCAAGTCGAGATGGATGTACGATAAGTGTCGGTATATTTAGCTTGACCAATAGTGGTAGGATCCTCTCGAGATACGCGGGTCGCCACACATTTCGCGCTCTTGTGACCAAATAATAAACAAGGTCCACAACGTTGGTATTTGGTATTTGTTCACCATTGACAATGAGCTCAAACGTTTTACTATTCCAGCCGAGCACGGGTTTTAGTAAACGCAGTAATTGGCTTGCTCTCATCTTGTAGCCGCTGCTCATAAAATTAACGATGGCATCTTCCTCCTCGTCCGCTTGAATCTGTGTCTGCTCTCTTGTCGATGCCACATGATTTGTCTCCTCACCTGCTGCACTAGGCTGTCTTAATGTGTTCGCGGGAGGATGCAATAGCTTGTGCAAGTACTGGATGATCTCCTTGGCCTTGATATCATCAGGCTCCTGTTTATTCAATATCGACGGAATAGTGCTTTCCCGATAGGGAACAAGCTCGTATTTCTGCATTATTTAAATGCCGATTGCTTTTGCGATGCTTTTGCCCGCTAAACTTGAAACGAGACCTAACAAGGGGGCAACAAAAATTGCAAAAACCCGCCGGACTGATGAAGAATCCGTTTAACTTTCTTCGCATCTGCACGGTCTTGCCTGGAAGCCAGTGTCCTAATGGGTGTTGCAAAAGGCTGCAATTGCTTTTTAACTTTCGCCGGTACGTCGATGTTTCCTTTGCAGAGGTTCATACAAATCTCCCTGATTGTTCGTAGCTGTTCCCTGCTGGCATGTTGAATCAGGTTGTAACGATCTTCCCCTGTCTTTCCTTCAGCGATCATACGAAGGAAACGAATGTGTTTGTTAAGCCTTTTAATGACCTGTATACGATCTGTCTGTGATCATCCGGGAAAATGTTGGTCCACACCTTATAGTGATCGTTGCTCTGTTGAGACAAGTCGATAACTAAGTATGAGTATGGTTTCTGACAGGCATCTTTATATATCGTGGGCAACAAATCATTTCGCCCGAAAATCTGCCTGGACAGCATACGCAGCTGGTCTGTAGTGCGTGGTGAACGAAATAAAACGAGGGCCGTGCTATTGAATTGTATTGTGCGATACAAAGGGTCGTTGACAAACAGGTATTGCGAGATGAACACAGCCGTGATTGACAGGTGGTGACACCCAGCGATATAAAATTTGCAGATTTCTTTGAGTCTTTGCCGGCCGGCTAAACAGTCGTCAAATATAAATAATGAGTGACTATAATTCTCCGGATCTGCAGGGATGTCTTGACTGTAATTTACTTCAGGAAGAGTATCGAATACCGGCTGCTTATAAAGATAGATATACCATATTTGCTTGAACGGTTTGTCAAAGAGGACAGCTCTGTGTTTAATTAGTCGTGCCACGAAGGTGGATTTCCCACTTTGACTAGCCCCTGAAATTGACACCGAGGCAGGCGTCACGAACATAAAAGGTGCTATCACTGTCATTTCGTGCAAGGGAATGAAGTCTGGTCAAGATACCTTTCGTTAGATAAACAAGTCCGTGCTTGCAAACTGCAGGGAAAAAAAGCAAAGTGCAAAGGTAGGTTCGACTGCAGAGTTGACGATGTAAAAAAAAAGAAGACTCCTCAAGGTTGCCATGCTGGCAACTTCTTATATAAGAACTGTCTGACGCTCAGCTCCTTCACTCTCGAACCTCCTTCTGAGGAGGTATGGTGTTCAGAATGATGAAATATTTTGCAGTGTTCTAACATGTGCTCCTTTTGTTTTCAGCCGGTCCAACGTGTCCGAAGGATCATCGTCGTCATCATTGCATCAGTGTACAAGTAAGCATCATGTCTTCGTCGATCTTGCATAAACTTGACAAGTTAAAGAAATGTGGAGAGTTTCAAAAAATGGCGACAATTCCTAAAAACATCAAGTATGATGTGGTTGATGTTAACAAAATTGAAACGAGGTATGGCGAGGCGGTCTACGTAGAAATTATGAAGGATCACGAGCACGTAAAGGTGTTCCTTCCAGCTCGGTTTCATAAACTAAGCACTCAAGACATCGAAGACATGAGGAACACGAGCGGACTCTGGATGGAGAAGAAAGAGCGAGTTGGAAAAGACGGGAAACGTCTTCTTTCGCGAGACATCGTGTTCGGTCAATCCGAGTAAAAAAATAAAAAGAAATGGTGACATGCCACCTTTGTCCTCCGGCCGATCGGCAGCACTACACAACATTGCTGGGACTTCAAGTTCATCTGGCTAACGTTCATAACCTTGCAACACCCTGTATCCCATTTTGTGAGACACTCTGTACGCTCCGCAACTATACCAACCGCTATGAGCTTCATCTACATGACAGAGACGACGACGGGCAGGATGTCAGCACATTCTTTCATGAAAACGGACGCTACCTTGCCGGTGTACTTGGACATTTCGGATTTCCGTTACGCTTTTATGTTTTGCTGAAGGCTGAACTCGGTCGACATACGCCTGAGGATGAGATCATATTTGTCACTCAATTTATTCCTTCGAGTGTGCATACGCTGTGGTCGGAACGAGACGTAGAACGTGCTGTCATTGAAGTAGGCACTGAAGTCACCAACAATTTAGAAAAGCTTGAAATGCAAGGGTCGGGATTTTTCTTATTTCGAATTCACGCCTGCATTCTTCATGTCGGTCGTCTCGCACCACAGCTCATTGGTTGTACCGACTTTGAATTGCCAAACGAATTGAAAAAAAAGTGTCGGTGTCTTCTGAGTGTCGACCTTCACGAGGATAGTGAACAGAACATGTGTTTCGCATTTTGCGTACTTGCCGGTCTACATCCTGCAAAGGGTTCTTACAGACGCAGAGCTTCATCCTACAGGTCATACCTGTCTCAATATGTATTTCCAGAGACGTTTCCTGTAGTGTTCCCGAAAGATGTAGAAATGTTTGAGAAGCAGAACGATGTGAACATTAACGTGTACGGTTATGACAAAGATGAAAAATATGTTTACCCGATTAAGGTTGTCGACGACCAGTGCAAGAAGCATGTCGACCTACTGCTGATTGACTTCCATTTTGTACTCCTTACTAATTTCAATGCTTTGTTCACACCACCTGGGGCCCTATCCTGGTCAAAGTAATCGAGCTCGATTACTTGAAATCTCTTCTGTCATTGGTGGACAATCTAAAAAGGCGTGAATATTAAAAGTGGTTGACATTTTTTATCAGCCAATGACACAACGTATTATCTTGGGATGCAACCCGCCTTATCGATGTTTCCTCCTGAGAACCCGAAGGCCACACCTGTGACCTGCCCGCCTTGCCTTGTTGCTTCGGTTGTTTGGTGTCGGAACCAGAAAGCTCTTCTGGCGTAAAACTGAATTTCGTGGGAAATGTGCGCAAAAGCACGCTCGTAATTTTCTTTTTTCATTTTGTTATTTTTCATGGTGTACAGATGTGCAAGGCAGCAATGTATCTGTGACACCGTGACTGTACTTGACGTTTATAATAGCGGTATGTGGCCGTGAGATGGCGCCGGTGGCCCACGGCGGCATCAGAGCCTCCGGCAGGCAACAAAACAAACCCACAAAGGATCGAACGGACAGTGTGGCGCGAAGCGTAAACGCGACTATAAGAAATCGGTTTGTGCTTTAAATCATGAGCTTCAGCTTATTTTTGTCACTTTTTGTGTGTGTCCGAGTGCTGACATGCGATGACGTTATGGAAGTCGTCTTTCAAATGCTTCCTTCGTGAGTTGTGGGGGTAATAACGGTACTCAAATGATCGTTGATACTCTATCCACAAGCAGTGAATTTTGATCGATGAGTATTTTGTGTGCACACTTCTATTGCAAGAACATCGATTGCATGACGCCTCGAAAAGCGCGCCACTCTCACACATCGAGCGGCGATCGGCGCAGAGAAATTGTGACGGTGAAGCGCATTGTGCATCGATACTTTCTGCATTATTAAACCATTAAACGAAAAAGATCTGAACTTTTTGTTGCCACGAGCACAAACACACTTCATACAACATCATATAAAAGTATGCATGCGGACGCGTCACTAAAGTCGCGCCGCTCAAAGTAATCGACCCCTTTTCGCTAGATTACTTTTCAGCTTTGAAACTAATCTTTTACGTCATGATTACGTCAAAATGACGTAGGGCCACGGTCCTGATTAGCATGAAGCCATGAGCTAGGGAATGCTAGGGAGAAATGCAGGGACAACTAAGACGGCTATATTCAGTAATAGAGGCGAATAGAGGCTAGACTCTACATTGGGGCGCCACTTTCCAGTAGCATTTCACGGCTGCACGTAGTCTCGTCGCCGCCGTCCTTTTTGGCCGCCGAAGCTACAGAAATCGACCGAACCACTTTCTCTCTAGTGTTCACCAGCGTTTCATTTTACGAGTACGAAACCGAAACTGGAGTTGTAGTTCATTTGAGAACGCGATTGTGGTTGTCGTACTTTTGTTGCATTGCTGTTCGCTATCGGACGAAGAGAATGAAGTTACGCGTACTACGAGAAACCGTGACAAGAATGAGGTTTTCAGAAGGCGCTTTTGTGGCTCTTGTTACTATACATTGTTAGAATGCAGAAGCTCAGTATTTCATTTCAAAGTATGGCCCTTGGCGATGAAACTTGCCATTCATGATCTTAAAAATAAATGTGCTCTTTCTCCAAGACGCCATCGGCCATCTCCGCGCAAGTTCTCACACCACCGTAATGACACTGCACTGTAGCAATTGGCTGTATGAATGGCAAATGAATACAGTCAAAAACTGTGCAGTTGTTGCATTGCTTATAGCGCACATTAGTCGTATTATGAAATAATGCACCTTATTGGTGTTGTATGGGTGCATTCCAACGTAGGCAAGGACGTAGCCGGATACAGCATTCGTACCACAAGGTTTACTAACTCGCTATCCGCTGTTTCTTGCGAAGAGGACATACATGTTGGTTGAACAATTACGTGTAACAGAAGTTTGTGAGCCGTTTGTTGGACTCTATGTAGGTGCGTCTACATGGTGCGGCTCCAGCGTTGAACTGCGATTTCCTTTTCCGTTACGCGTGACGGTAATGGTGGAACCCAGTCTTCACCCATCATGAGGAGGTGCGCCTGCAAGGCGGTTGCCACTGTTCAAGAACGGACTTGGGGGTGGGGGAGAGCCAAGGGGTCGTAAGTCCCCAAGATATGTGCTCTTGTAAAATTTTGCAAATGTGGTTGTTATGTCAAATTCTTGCACGGAATACCATATGCCACAAAGAATAAAGTATATCAACAAAGTATACACTTGTTTTCGCGTGTGAAATATTTAAAACAGTGACCTATTGGTACAGAGCCCTATGTACTCATGCACGTCCGCCACTGATGACAACTGGACGTGTACATTGCAATATATGAGCATCGGTTGCGTTCCACGCCATGCATAGTTCGCGGTCCGGACGCAAACTCAGCGTCAAAACGCGCATGTCCACCCACATGTTGTACCCAAGTCGTGCAGGCGACGTGTGCTTATCAATCGCACTGTCAGCGCACAGATACAGGTGCACGTTGGAAAAGAAAAAGATAAGTAATATGGTGAAGGTGGCTGGAGGAGTGGGGAAAAATATCGGCAACGTAATTCCTTGGTTCGTGGCGATAACGGGGTTGCTTTATCTGCGGGGCGTATCCCGAACATCGTGTGCTAGTTCTGCTGAAACGCGACCCTCTACATCACTTTTCTGCTGCTCCCAGTTGAATATTCCTCTGCGCTCCATTCCTTAGTGATTTTCTCTACGTTGTGCCGTCCGAGTTCTATTTGTGTTGTGTGTTTGTGACTTTTTCAACGTGTATATTGAGTGAAACTATTTTAATTGTACATTTCCACTTTTTTGAAACTTTTTATTGTATTTTATCTTTTTTTTTTCTCTCGCTATTTGCAATGCAATACGCGTTGCCGGGAGTTCTCCTGGAGCACGACGCTGAACGGACATTCCGGGAGCGCGCGTATGCTTTCGAGGAAAGTGACCAAGTTTTCCTCAACAAATATAGGTTGACGAAGGAACTCGTCCGCTGGCTCTGCCACCAGCTTAGGCCCGCGTTGCAACCTAGAAGGGCGACAAGGAGGACGTTGACAGTTGCGGAGCAGATACTGATTGCCCTTCGCTTTTATGCAACGGGCAGCTTTCAGGGGATGGTTGCTACTGACCGCGATCTGTCCGTCTCAAAGAGCACAGTCAGCAGGGTGCTGTTTAGAGTGACGAATGCCATCGTGCTTCGCCTTGCACCTCTGTGGATTAAATTCCCCCTAAGCTCTGCAGAGGTGCACGCGGCAATGGCTGGTTTCCAGAGGAAGTGGAAGTTGCCCGGCGTAATTGGTGAGTGCTTCGTAAAGTTAGTTAATGGGGTATGGATGATCTCTCAACAAATGTACCCATGTAACATATTGATTAACAGAGCACATAATTTGCTACGCAGGCTGCATTGACGGCACACTCGTCTGCGTCACTGCTCCCTCCGAAAGCAGTGGACAATATCAGAAGAGCGCGTTCTTTTGCAGAAAGCAGTACTTTGCACTGAACGCGATGGTCGTAAGTATTCATCCTCTACCTCCTTTGCAATGAAGTGTTTGCACGTTTTAAGCAGCTTCTTGAGTCTAAGTAGAAGACCCATTGTTATGTGGTGCTGTTTCACCTACAAAATATGGCTCTCGTGTGAGAATGACCTGATTACGCGTGGCAGTGGAAGATGTTTCACAAGAGTGTCATCATGTGTTTTAGGTGTGTGATTCGTCGATGACAATCACATCTCTAGACTGCTCCTTCTCCGGGGGGACGCACGATGCCTACGTTTGGCGGCACAGCGAGCTGCGAGAGGAGCTCCGCAGCACCCATTCATCTAACGTGCGCAAGTATCTGTTGGGTATGCTCTACTGCAAGTTCTATGGGACCGGAACATGATATTCCTCATTTTGCTTAGGTGACAGTGGTTATCCCTTGGAGCCCTGGCTCTTGACTCCTTTGCCAGGCGAACAGGAGCCGTCGACACCCGAAGCGCGGTACGGCAGTCGACACCGACGTGCACGCAGCACAGTGGAAAGGTGCATCGGCCTCCTTAAGGCTAGGTTCCGGTGTCTGCAGCGCTACAGGGGTCTACACTACAGCCCCCATAGGGCATCCAACATTGTGGTGGCTTGCGCAGTGCTTCATAACATATGCATGCACTGGCGCGCGCCCCCCGCTGATGCCCAAGGTGAAGATGACCTCGAAGACGGCGAGGCGAGCGAGGATTCCACTAGCCATCCTGTGCCCCCTCGCGAAACAGACACTTATGAGGCAGGTGCTGCGGTTCGAGCACAGTTAATTGATGACCTGCGGCGAGCGTAAGCAGCGCTGGCCGCGTCTCTGTCACTTTGTGAGGTTGGTTTTCTCCTCTTGCTTTGGTCTTTTAAATTAACATGTCTCGTTCTCGCTCAGGTGGTGCTGCTTTGCTGGTGTATTTCCATGCTACTCGATCGGCCACCATAGGAACAGCCTGAGTGCTTCGCCGACTGCTAAGGAAACAGGGAGGATATTCTTGAAGTTGTCTGTGGCATACCCCGGAGAAACCGTCGACATCAAAGCCGTCGTCGGGATTCGAACACGAGACACCTCCCGCGGTCTCGGCGCGGAAGCTTAGCATGCTAAGCACGCATCGTATGCTCAGAGTCGAGAGTTAGCGCATGGCGGATATCTGCTCATTTGCCGTGTCACTCTCTTGAACACCTTCCACGTAAATCAAAGTACATAATGACTGCAAACCCTTCATTATCAAACGTTAGATGGATCGAAGCAGTATCTCTGTAACTGCGTCAGCGCGCCTCCCACCTAGGCGCTGCTTGCTGGAGTCCAGCGTCATCGGGTAGTTTATTTTGCACAAGAGTATGCATTGCACAGTGGTGAAAAGCACCCGCATATTATGGCCCATGTCTCCACGCTATTCCTTTCATAGTTCAGAGTTGTTCTGATCCCAGAGTCGCGTGCTCCAACCCGACCGAGGACGCTGGCAGCTCCGTGGCGAGGTACAAGTTGCCCAGTACACAGTCTTCTGCGAGGGACGTTAAACACGGCGCTCCTTTAGCATTTGCAGGTGGACAAAATTAAATCACAGACGCGAGCACTGTGACGTAGCTATCATGATTACAGCTGTCCCGCGACGTAAAGTCACGAATTATCAGTTTGCAGTTATCATACGCGCGTGTCTGTGAAGTCTGCAACTGCAGGCACATGCTGAAATTGCGGTGAATAGTTGCAGGCTTTGTTGCTACGTGTCTCTCCATAATACATGTCGCTTTATTGCAAATAATAAAAAAGGCATTTGAAAACGTTGTCTCATTTCACAATATCAGGAATTCTCGATGCTTTCAAGAACCTCATTACGTTACTCGTTTTAAGATTGCGAACCAAGCTAGAACAACGCACACACAAGGGAAAGAGCACTCGGAAAATTTTAATGGAACTGAAACCCCCGAAGATCAGCCCCCACATAAGGAGTCAGCAGACAAAACAATGTAGCTACGGCTTGTACAGGAAACAGGTCCTAACCTGAGAGCGACATGGAACTCTTTCTCTTGATTCCTGCCTGAATGACTTTCGTATTCCTTCTACGGGCTTTTGAATGTACTGAATTTGTCAGACAATGCCATACAATAGATACCGCGCATACGTATCGCAAATATGTGTGGCAAGATCATATGAGCCCTACTGCTTTCAGTAAAACTTTTTGAGGAGCATTTGTTTCGGTCCGGCTGTACGGTTGTTTCGCGGCACAGAAATCGCTCCTCTTTGAAGAAAAGAATGCACCGTACAAGATTGAGGGGCGCACTCGCGCTTCCATAGAGGGGGAGCAAAACCAAAATGAACGCTATGTTTTCGTCGCACACACACCACGTTTACACTATACAGTCTGCATACATGTCCACGAGCTGTATACACAGCCAAAAGAAACGAAAGACAGATACAGAGTTAACGGGAAGCAGCAACTGAGAAATTTATTTACAATTCAGTATATACAAATACATGCTGTCTCAACCAACATCACCTACAGAAGGCATGCCTATTGCCTCCTCTACCTCCTTTGCTACGTGGACATATCAAGTCTGAAATCGTCTGATTGTGAATCGGTGTTCTGCGAAATCAACAACTCGCCAAATGATCGCAGCCAATTCGAAACTTGAAGGCCTGAATCTGTAGACAAAGAGTGCAACACGCTTTCCAGAAAAGCAGTCTTGCGGAAATTATGGAACCATATTGTGCTTCATTTTGAAGTGTTCCATATGTACAATGTATACTACACTAAATATGCACTATGCCTACAAGTTGATCGTGCCCTCCTAGCCGAGGACGGCCGTTTCGTCCTACTTGGGACTCTTCAGCCCGGCGCAGGGAAGTAACACAATCCTGGGTTGGGTCTTGAGAGTATGCTCTGTGGCTGCACGTGGCTGTGCCTATGTTTACCAGTTGATCGTGCACTCCCAGCCGAGGACGGCCGTCTCGTCCTACTTGGGACTCTCGAGCTCGGCACTATATACACTATATACATTACATACACTATATACATTATATACACTATATACATTACATACACTATATACATTATATACATTATATACACTATATACACGCCTCCTCGCCGTAATGCGTAATTATGGTCCCTGGCGTGGCGTCGCTTCCCTAGCCAGGGCAGCCAGGAAGGCCCGGAACATGGCTTCGTTCTTTAACCATGTGATACAGTGTTAGAGGATACCCAAGACACGTCATAACGTATGTGATGCAAATGATTACCCGTTGCTGGTGAGCCTCTTGCTGGCGTACAGAGGCGGTGATAGCCGCCGCGACGTTGTCCAGGCCCGCCGCTACCCTCTCCATGACCTGCGTATGCTAGGCGACCGCAGCCATTAATTAATTCATCAATCCGGGCGTGCAGCCGGCGATACACACACACACAAACACACATCATTACGCATTGCGATGCAAATGATTACCTGCTGCTGATGGACCTCCTGTTGCCGTAAGGAAGCAGTAACTGCAGTCCCAATGCTGTCGAGGACCTCTAAGACACGGTTCATTGTGCGGGTGTGCTGCGCGGCCCCAGCCATCAACTCGTCAATGCGGGCGTGCAGTCGACTAGGCTGGGGACGTGGTGGGCTGTCAGGGGAGGCTGCGAAAAGAATGGCTCACGTTAAAAAATGTCCTACACCATTCAGTAGAGTGTGTGTGTTTGTTTCCTATAGTCAGAATAAAAAGGACGTGGAAGATCCTCAAAATACTGTCACCTGTCGAGCTGTGTCGGGGAGGTTCCACTGATGGAAGGGACCAGTCCTCCTCGTCCGACTCGACATCCTCCACTTCATCCATATGTACGGCAGAAGCACTGGGCGCCGACGAAGAAGACGTACTCGGACGCGGCTCCGACGACGTACGTGGCGCTGATGACGTGCTGGGCTGTGCTGGGTCAGGCTCGGGACGCCTGCACTGGTTGCGGTAACACATGTCATTACAAAAAATATCGCGTCGACGAAAACCATCAAATACACACCGCTACAAAACGTCACTTACGAGGCCGCTGGAGAGACGTCGGTTGGACGAAAAGCTCTCCACTCTGCAAGCCCCCAGGAGCTGTAGAGCACGCGCATCAACGTCGTTGAACTCGCCAACGGCGTCCTCAAACGTCCTCACGTTGCCGGTCCTGGTGCACGCCGCCTTCCAAGTTGAGTACTTGAGTTTGATGGTGCGGCGCTTATTAAGCCACACCGTCCGCCACTGCTGCGGCGTGCGGCGGTATGACTGACCCTGGTTGAGAGTGTCAGCCAAGGCTCGCCACTCGGCCTCCAGGCCCCCACCGCCACGCGGATGACCGGACATATCGTCCGCGGGATTTGCCAAGTGCCTGTTGGCTTCCATGTATGATATAAGCGCCTCCATGCGCTCCTGAGACACTTGCGGACCACGGACACGGGGCCTCGTGGTCGCAGCTCCAGGTGGTGCGCCTTTGCTCGCCATTAGTGGAAAGGAAAATGGAACGAAGGCACAAGTTCATTGTTGCCAACGTTGCAAACGCGCTGTCCACCAGAGCATATAAACAGTCCTCCCGGAATTCGTTGTAAATGTACCCTTCAATGCCCTATTGTAGCTCTGTCTTGCGCAGATAATTGTACATTATTCGCGCTTACCCTCAGGTACAGAACACACTTAACATATATTTTGTGCTGGAGTACTTAAAATCTGCATAAAATGCTCCATGGGTTACAAAGCATATACAGGGTGTCTCACCGAAAAAGGACCAGTGGCAAAAAAAAACCCGGAGTGCTGGACACAAATGGAGCCAAATGTACGTGTTTGCCAGTTGCCAGTTGAGTGGTCTGTCAAAAAAAAAAAAAAAGATTTTTTTCGGCCCTTCTTAATTAATTAGCGATAATTAATTTTCTAACTTTTTCATTATAAAACATACGAAGTTGTTCCAATGAGAACATCTGATCTCTTCCTCCTCATCATCCTGATCATCCTGATACCAAAGCCGTTTTCAGAACAAATATCCATTCGATAGACCGTCCGCAAAAAAATTGTGAAGGCACACCTTCTTTTTCTTTTCTTTATTTCGTTCATTGCGCATCTTCGAAGACGCGTATTTCCTGTATTGTATTATATATATATATATATATATATATATATATATATATATACGCTACAAAATTTAGGTTCGAACGACCAGGATGTTGAATATAGATAGGGGAGAAAAGACACCAGAGACTGAAGTAGGGAGTAGGGGAAGTTATTTATTAAGCTGGCATTTAAACTAAGGGTCTGGGGAAGTCTACGTTTCGGCGGAAGCTCCGCCTTCTTCGGGACTGAGACGAAAATCTATGTACATGGTCTTTTAAAAGGTTACAAAAGTGTCGTCACAGTTGGTACAATTCCACTGCGAGGCAGTCGTCAGTGAGTCATGTTCTGGAAGATTCCGGAAGGTTCCTGGGTCATCGGCCGGGGAGATTACGTGTCAGAGTCTTGGGTCGCGCTCGTTGAAAACCTGTTGTCCGGGGTGTTCTTAGAGTCATTGTGTCCAGCTGTAAAGAAAAGAAGAAAAGAGGCAGCGGGCACTCCGAGGACATACAGAAAAAAGTTATCCGGATATGCTTCTTACAGTTGATAGCACTCCTTTATCCTCATTTATTAGAGATTGGAATTTGTAGATCAAGTACGATTCGCGTTGCTCTCTGCAGCGATCGGATGTGAAATTTGACTCTAAAATAAAAAGTGCGACGTTATTAATGGAATGACCGGGTCGACTAAAATGGCGAGAAACCGGGAGGCTACCTTTTTTCGAAACATCTGATCGGTGGTTATTGAATCGAATCCTAAATGAATTTTTACTTTGACCTACATATTGCGCGGAGCACGTTGTACATTGAATGATATAAATAATGTTACTGGAGTTACAGTCAAAGTCGCCATTGATTTTAAGGGAAAAGTCGGAGTTTGTACTCTTCACCGCTGCCGTGCTTTGCATTGATTTGCATATTTGGCATCTTTTACCATTGCATGGATGGCATCCCGTCGTAGGTGTTAATGGTTTGGGAACTTTGGAGTTGACTAGTCTATCTTGGAGGTTGCGGGCACGTCTGTAGGTAACTCGTGGCTTCTCGGCAAATACTTGTCGTGTCCGTTCAGATTGCAGAAGGATGCTATGGTGGCGGTGGAGGATACTGTTAATATTACCCGCGCCTGCACCAAAGGTAAGAACAAGGTTTACGCGGTCGCCCTTGGGTTCGTCGTTGCGTTTACCGAATAAGTTCCTCCGGTCTGTTTGTCGTGCTTTGGACAGGGCGTCTCTTACTAGACTGGGTGGAAAATTACGATTAACGAAGGTCTGCTCTAATTCCGCGAGGTTTTTGTTTAGAACATCGTCGTCCGAGCAGATCCTCCTGTATCGGAGTGCCTGGCTATAAGGAATGGCGAGTTTAGTATGGCGCGGGTGGCAACTGTTAAAGGAAAGGTACTGCTGAGCATCAGTTGGCTTTCGGTACAGGTCAGTGGAAAAGCCCTTCTCGGTTAAGGTTACTTTTACATCTAGGAAATTAACAGTCGTTGCCGAGAAGGAGTGGGTGAACTTCATGGCGGGGTGTACCAGGTTGAAATCGCGAATGAATCCTGTGAGATCTTCTTCGGAGTGTGGCCAAACCATGAATATGTCGTCCAAGAAGCGTTTGTATAGACTAGGTTTTTTGTCGCGCATGGCTAGAAATTTTTCCTCTAGTGCACCCATGAAAATATTTGCGTACGTTGGTGCCATCTTGGTTCCCATAGCTGTGCAATTTATTTGTAGATAGTGGCGGCCGTCAAATTCGAAGTTATTATTTTTGAGGATCAAGTTGAGTAGAGTTGGTAATACAGATGGGTCAACCGCGCGATCGGAGTACTTCAGATACGCCGCCTTCGCTGCTAGCACGCCATCGTCATGTGGGATGTTAGTGTAAAGGGAGGTAACGTCTAGCGTTACAAGCAAGCTTGCATTGGGTGGTTCACATTTGCTAAGTATTTCGAGGAAATGGTTGGTGTCCTTAATATATGAGGGTAATCGGGGAGGTATATCTTTAAGGAGGTGGTCAACGAAGCTAGAAATTTTCTCCGTGGCGGTGCCGATTGAGGAAACTATAGGTCGCCCTGGGTTTCCTGGTTTATGGATTTTCGGTAACATGTAGAACCTGCCTGGTTTAGGGTTTTGGGGGGCTAGAAATTCATATAGGCAGGAGTCGATTATTTCACGCGCTTTTAGGGATTTTAGGGTTTTGGTGATTTCGGCAGCTATCTTATCTGTTGGATCACTGTCAAGCGGCTCATAGAACGTGTTACAGCCCAGTTGTCGGAACCCCTCGTAAAGGTAGTCCTGTTTGTCCATCACTACGATTGCCCCTCCCTTGTCTGCCCTTTTGATAATGATATCGCCACAGTTCTGTAAGTCGGAGAGGCTGCGCTGCTCAGCTGTTGTTAAATTTGGTTTAGTTTTGCGGTTAGATGGATTGTTGTATGCGTCAGTGTCATTGTTGTATGCGTCACTTGATGCATACAACAATCCATCTAACCGCAAAACTAAACCAAATTTAACAACAGCTGAGCAGCGCAGCCTCTCCGACTTACAGAACTGTGGCGATATCATTATCAAAAGGGCAGACAAGGGAGGGGCAATCGTAGTGATGGACAAACAGGACTACCTTAACGAGGGGTTCCGACAACTGGGCTGTAACACGTTCTATGAGCCGCTTGACAGTGATCCAACAGATAAGATAGCTGCCGAAATCACCAAAACCCTAAAATCCCTAAAAGCGCGTGAAATAATCGACTCCTGCCTATATGAATTTCTAGCCCCCCAAAACCCTAAACCAGGCAGGTTCTACATGTTACCGAAAATCCATAAACCAGGAAACCCAGGGCGACCTATAGTTTCCTCAATCGGCACCGCCACGGAGAAAATTTCTAGCTTCGTTGACCACCTCCTTAAAGATATACCTCCCCGATTACCCTCATATATTAAGGACACCAACCATTTCCTCGAAATACTTAGCAAATGTGAACCACCCAATGCAAGCTTGCTTGTAACGCTAGACGTTACCTCCCTTTACACTAACATCCCACATGACGATGGCGTGCTAGCAGCGAAGGCGGCGTATCTGAAGTACTCCGATCGCGCGGTTGACCCATCTGTATTACCAACTCTACTCAACTTGATCCTCAAAAATAATAACTTCGAATTTGACGGCCGCCACTATCTACAAATAAATGGCACAGCTATGGGAACCAAGATGGCACCAACGTACGCAAATATTTTCATGGGTGCACTAGAGGAAAAATTTCTAGCCGTGCGCGACAAAAAACCTAGTCTATACAAACGCTTCTTGGACGACATATTCATGGTTTGGCCACACTCCGAAGAAGATCTCACAGGATTCATTCGCGATTTCAACCTGGTACACCCCGCCATGAAGTTCACCCACTCCTTCTCGGCAACGACTGTTAATTTCCTAGATGTAAAAGTAACCTTAACCGAGAAGGGCTTTTCCACTGACCTGTACCGAAAGCCAACTGATGCTCAGCAGTACCTTTCCTTTAACAGTTGCCACCCGCGCCATACTAAACTCGCCATTCCTTATAGCCAGGCACTCCGATACAGGAGGATCTGCTCGGACGACGATGTTCTAAACAAAAACCTCGCGGAATTAGAGCAGACCTTCGTTAATCGTAATTTTCCACCCAGTCTAGTAAGAGACGCCCTGTCCAAAGCACGACAAACAGACCGGAGGAACTTATTCGGTAAACGCAACGACGAACCCAAGGGCGACCGCGTAAACCTTGTTCTTACCTTTGGTGCAGGCGCGGGTAATATTAACAGTATCCTCCACCGCCACCATAGCATCCTTCTGCAATCTGAACGGACACGACAAGTATTTGCCGAGAAGCCACGAGTTACCTACAGACGTGCCCGCAACCTCCAAGATAGACTAGTCAACTCCAAAGTTCCCAAACCATTAACACCAACGACGGGATGCCATCCATGCAATGGTAAAAGATGCCAAATATGCAAATCAATGCAAAGCACGGCAGCGGTCAAGAGTACAAACTCCGACTTCTCCCTTAAAATCAATGGCGACTTTGACTGTAACTCCAGTAACATTATTTATATCATTCAATGTACAACGTGCTCCGCGCAATATGTAGGTCAAAGTAAAAATTCATTTAGGATTCGATTCAATAACCACCGATCAGATGTTTCGAAAAAAGGTAGCCTCCCGGTTTCTCGCCATTTTAGTCGACCCGGTCATTCCATTAATAACGTCGCACTTTTTATTTTAGAGTCAAATTTCACATCCGATCGCTGCAGAGAGCAACGCGAATCGTACTTGATCTACAAATTCCAATCTCTAATAAATGAGGATAAAGGAGTGCTATCAACTGTAAGAAGCATATCCGGATAACTTTTTTTCTGTATGTCCTCGGAGTGCCCGCTGCCTCTTTTCTTCTTTTCTTTACAGCTGGACACAATGACTCTAAGAACACCCCGGACAACAGGTTTTCAACGAGCGCGACCCAAGACTCTGACACGTAATCTCCCCGGCCGATGACCCAGGAACCTTCCGGAATCTTCCAGAACATGACTCACTGACGACTGCCTCGCAGTGGAATTGTACCAACTGTGACGACACTTTTGTAACCTTTTAAAAGACCTTGTACATAGATTTTCGTCTCAGTCCCGAAGAAGGCGGAGCTTCCGCCGAAACGTAGACTTCCCCAGACCCTTAGTTTAAATGCCAGCTTAATAAATAACTTCCCCTACTCCCTACTTCAGTCTCTGGTGTCTTTTCTCCCCTATCTATATATATATATATATATATATATGCTGTCGAAACGTCGAATACCTCCTTTTAGTTTTTAATAAAGTTCCTCTTTTATTCCTCGTCCTATAGAAGCATTGTCCCTACTTCTGAATCTTACTGAATACCTTTATTTTTAGTGGTCAACCGCATTCGTTTATATATTTATGACTCATATATGACTCTGGAGAGCCCTCGTTAACTCCACTACATCACGGCCACATAAATATTTAGCTGTATGACGAGCTAACCCCTTTCGCAAGGTTCACCGCCGTGCTGTGTTGGCATGCACATTGGTAGCGTCATATTATGTAGGCACATTGCAAAATCGGTGAATAAATATGTTAACAGACTGTATGGGGTAACAGAAGTGGTGTAAACCATGACAAACACGCGCTCACAAACACGAACTTTTACTAGCATGCGAGAAACGAAAACACCATCTAAGGACTACGCGGCAACGAACGTTGGAGACCATGCATTCAGTTTCGGTTTCGGGGCCGAAATGGTCACGTTTACCTGGGCGGCATGGCGGCGGCGGCGGCGGCGGCGAGAATGTTCAAGCAACCTTTTGGCGTGAACGGATCATTCGCGTTTTACTATTAAAGTTGTAAGTGTTTAAATTGTTGCGCTGTGCTTTATATTTGAGACATGATCCCTATTCTTTTTCAACATACAATATATTCCAATCCGGTACATAGCGCCTCCGCAAATCCCAGATCATATCCACGTATTCACGGATGCTGCTAGGGAAAACTAGGGATAAATTTCCCTAGAAATGGGCGGGCCTTAAGGGCGGAGTATTTTATTGTAGCCCCACCTGGCTCCACCTTAGAGCTCGTGACGTAAAGTAATCGAGGTCGATTACTTTTGACGAGGATAGGGCCCCTGGTTATTTTCACTACAAACGGTTTACGATGGGTTTCACCACCCCGGGTGTACTCGCCGATCATCTACTAATGTGTAAACAACAAAAAGTGTCAAAGAGTATTTTTCCAAAGAAGGGTGAGACACTGTCGTTTGCCGGAGAGCATTTGATGTCGGAAGTTCCCTTCTACTGTGTATACGACTTTGAGAGTGTACTATCACCGTGTTCGGGAGGCGGGAATGTCTACGAGGAACACATCCCTTCATCCTTCTGTCTCCTCATCATACGCTCGTGCGATTCGTATGTCTTGAAGAAACATATTTACCGTGGTGCAGACTGCGTTTCCGTTTTCATGGAACTATTGCGTAATTTGCATGATGAGCTGTATGCGATGTTGCACGAGACTGTGCCCTTGCAAATGACCCCAGGAGACGAACTCGAACATTCTGAAGCCACTCACTGTAACATCTGTAAAGAACCATTCACTAAGAAGCAGAAAGTGCGAGACCATGATCACGTAAGTGGAGAATTTCGCCAATCATTGTGTCAGGGATGTAATCTGAAACTGTGGATACCACGGAAAGTGCCCATCATTGCACATAATGCCAATTATGGCCTCGGATTCATAGTAGCTCATCTGCACCTGCTTCGGAAGCCAGACAGAGTGATAGCCTCCAGTTGTCAAAAGTTTAAGGCTATAGACATTGGTGTGTTCCGCTTCATAGACTCGTTAAGCTTCCTCAATGCTAGTCTCGACACATTGACGAAAAATCTATGCGACAAAGGTGAATCTAACTTCAGGTGTCTGCGTCAGTTTTTCGCAGAGGAGGACTACTTCAGGTTGGTTGTACGTAAAGGGGTTTTCTGTTATAACTACGTTACCTCTTTTGAACGTTACGACGAGCCCTGTTTGCCATCATGTGACCAGTTCTTTAACCAACTGAACGGATCAGAAGTGAGCGAGGAAGATTACCGCCATGCGCAAAATGTGTTTGAAAATTTTCAACTAAAGAGCCTGGGCGAGTACTCGGATTTGTACCTTCTGACAGACGCATTGCTTCTGGCAGACGTGTTTCAAAACTTCCGAATATGGGCGTTGGAGACGCACAAAATTGAACCACTTCATTTCGTGTCACTCCCGGGACTAAGCATGTCTTGCGCACTAAAAATGAGCCGGATTAATCTGGATTTAATCCACGATCCCGATGCCTATCTGTTAATTGAACGGGGCCTGCGTGGTGGTATGACCCAGTGTTCAACGCGAATGGCCACTGCAAATGTCCCAGGGACAGATCAGTACGATCACGAAAAACCAAAGACCATAATTCATTACATGGACATAAATGGACTCTATGGCACAGTGATGCGTGAACCACTCCCATTCGGAGGCTTTGAATGGCTGTCACCCGAAGAGGTTGCAGGTTTAGATGTAACCCTTGTTGCAGATTATGCAGACGTTGGTTATTTTTTAGAGGTAGACCTGGCCTACGTACAAGACCTCCACGAACGACATAAAGATTTACCGCTCGCGCCCGAAAAAATGAGCGTCGCGTATGAGTTGCTTTTGGATTATCAGAAAGACCTGATGAAAAAATTTAACCTCCCACAGCATGATATAGAACCGAAATTACTCCTTACACTGCTTGACAAGAAGAAGTATTTTCTTCATTATCGCAGTCTAAAGTTGTACCTACAGTTGGGTCTTCGGCTCGAGAAAATTCACCGGGTGCTCAGGTTCAAACAAAAACCATTCCTGCGATCCTATGTTGACTTCCATAATGAACTACGCAAGCAGGCAACCAATACCTTCGAACGTAATCTGAACAAGTGTTTAATTAACTCCGTATATGGGAAAACATGTATGAATGTACGAAAGTTCGTCGACTGTCGCTTAGCAACTTCCGAGGAGCAAGTTTTGAGATTCTGGTTTAAACCGAACCTCAAACAATTCAGCGCTCTAAGCTCTAACGTAGTCTTGTTTCAGTTCGCTCAATCGATAGTCCGTATGCGACAGCCTCTGTACCTGGGGTTCACTATTCTCGAGCTGTCTAAAGTCATGATGTATGACATTTATTATAACAACTTGCTTCGGGTAGCCCCGGACACAAGGCTCTTGTATATGGACACAGATTCTTATATCGTGATGCTGAGCGATGAGAAGGCCCTTGCGGAGCTCGCCGATACCCACCTTGATACATCTGGTCATTCTTGTGATGACTCGATGTACTCTACGAAAAACAAGATGGTGCTAGGAAAATTTAAGAACGAAATGCCCCACGACCACCACCTAGGGTTCTGTTGCCTGAAACCAAAGCTCTATGCACTAGACCTCCATAGTAAAAGACGATACAATCATGCTAAGGGGGTGAAACAATGTGAAGCCTAGAAGTTGCAT
Source organism: Ornithodoros turicata (assembly GCF_037126465.1). NCBI lineage: Eukaryota > Metazoa > Arthropoda > Arachnida > Ixodida > Argasidae > Ornithodoros > Ornithodoros turicata. The sequence continues at coordinate 158,869,189 of NC_088201.1, read as the reverse complement.
TATTCAATGTACATAGACTGTCTTAAGCTTGGTGAAGTGTACAAAGTTTGTCAGAACCTCATTGTGCGCAAGGAAAATATAAATAAAAGTGTATGTGTTACGAAAGTAGCTTTAAATCCCCTAGACACAAAGCGTTTCATTTGTGAGGATGGTATCCACACGTTACCCTTTGGGTACGCATCCAATGGAAAGATGTAGACAGTTTTTATACATATGTTGCCCTACCTGGCTGTTGTTGTTGTAATGCTGTTTTTTTTATATATATAAGATTGTGCCTGTAACGACATGGAAATAAATACAATTTTATTGTGTCAAAGTACACTGCAACATGACATGTTGTCTGTCTTTCTTGGGAATTGCTTCTGTACAAGGACGGGTACCAGCTTGTCGTTCAGTGTGAAGTTCGTTGACGAAAATCTCTGAGTGCACTCTCGGAGCGAGAATCCACAAGCGAGCATGCTGCCTACATACAGGCAGTAGAGGCCACATGTAGCTGATCCATAGCCCTGAAGTCTTTTCTTGTTATAGTAAAATGACCTGGTAGGATGAATGAATTGGTAGAATTCTTTGTAGACGGGCTGAATGCCGTAACTATCAAAATACGTAACCACATTGTCACCGGAAACATAAGTCATGGTCCAGTGTTCACCGTTACTGCTCCTTGGAGCTGTGTTAATCACATAAATCCCGGGTATGGCTTCCTGTCTTGCGATTTCATTGCATGCAAAGGTTCCCCGAAACAGTTCTCTGGTGCAGTAGTGTCTACTGAATGCTGCATAGAACTGCCACTCCTCCATGTTTATTTTTCAGACAAATTTCACTCGTCTGTCTTTGTTGATTTCTAGCACACGTGGTGTTTCGGATACAAACAACACCGTAACTGCTTCTGTTAGATTGGCAGCAAACGTTAGGGTCAGACGAACGTTGGCTTGAACAACAGGACAAAGAGCATTCACTTCTCCATCTGGAGTCAGATGGTAATAAAGCATAAATGTCTCTTTTGCATACGCAGCTGGAGCTATTGGTATATCCTTGCGTTTTAGTTTGTGAAGCAGGTATATATAAGCTTTGGAATAGATGTCTCGTTGGAAGTCGAACTCATCCGTGTACTGTTGTCCACCAACGTCCAGTAGTGCTCGTTTTAGTTTGAAGTTCTCAAGCTTGAATGGGTTTCGTGGTCTGCTACCTTGGTAGGCATCGCTCCTGACCATCAATACTGTTAACTTGGAGGGAACTCGCTCGCTGTACAAGTCGTCAAATATCACCTGAGATTGGTTAGGGGCGATGGTTCTGTACTTAATTTCCAGTCCTCGGAGAAGGTATACTGCAGGTGTTGTTTGAAGTCTTCGTTCTATACCAACAAGTATACTCGGCGATAACTGAACACGTCGGAGATAGAGCACGATACGTGAAAATTCCACAGTGTGCTTTTCTGTTGCACCATCAGCTTGCAAGAGACGAAAATCATCCGACGCTTGACGTAGCACAACTCGTATGTCGGTTCCGTTAAGAATGAGCTTCTGTTGTTGACATATGTCGCTGAAGATTGGGCTGTACATGTCACACAGTGCCGATCCTTTGGTTCGCTTGTAACGAGCGAAAACTCCTTTTGAATCAGATGTGGGAGCATATACCTCACTCGTGCCTAAAGGGTCTGGCTCGTATAACATTGCTGAAAGGGTGTGTGTCTGAGTTACATTGTTGGCATTCGTAATCATGTCCAAGTAGAAACGGTAGCCATAATGTTCGAAACTCGAAACCAAGGTTGAATTCAGGTAGATATGTACGTGTTGAAACAATGATGAACCAAACGCTTGGACAGGTATGACTGCATCAGGTGTTGTTGAAGTGCTTGTTGCAGTTACCGCTGGATCTCCATTCTTTCGAATGATCTTGCACTGAATATGCAAAAAGCTGGATTGAAGATCAAAAAAGCCCCCACCGAGTCCCGGAACATTGTACTCGATCACTCCGCTTGATGTCGGAGCAGATACTGGGAAAAACTCGACGTATTCAGACTTCTCCAAAGCAAAGTTTGTAGGTGGAAGAGAGAAGAGTTCCAGCTGGTTTGTAGTACACAGACAGGAATCTTTATGCACTACTGCAATAGACTTTTTTTCTCTGTCAAGTAAAGAAGTCTGATTTCCTCCGCTTCTCCGCAGGTCGAGCTTTTTTAACGGCATTGCGTTTTCTTCCTTTCCCTGTGAGTCTCTGAAGTAACTCGTCACGAGTTGTATGCACTGTGCGGTCTACTCCTTTCTTGACGGCTTCTCGAAATGATGCTCCTTGCTGGACTTCCTCGGCTATATGCCTCCCAGTATCAAGGAGCTTTCTTCCAACGTATGGCGCTACCTTCTTGGTCAGTATGGGCAAGAAACCCCTCAATACGTCACCAAATATGCCTCCTCCAATCTGATAAAGCTCGGGAGCAGTATAGTGTGGTAGATGCTCTCGCTTTCCTGCACCAAAATGTGCTATGCAACATGGTGGGTTTGTTATATACATTTATGTAGGTGGATCGTCAACCCGACACGTCCAGAGCCAGAAATGAATGGAATGAAATCACCTATCTCGTTTGCCAACTCGATTTGAATGGTTGTCAATTCCTTCGCAGATACATATTTATAGTAGAGGTTTGTGAATAAATAAGACATCACATCGTTCCTACCCTGGACTCTGAACGGTATCGATCGAAGAAGTGGTGCTGTCACGTCACCCACAAATTCGTTCTCGATGACATCGCAGTATATGAAAATATAGTTTTGAGCAGGGAATAGACAAACGTCTCGTTCGGCGACTGCATAACTTGAGAAAGTTGTCCTCTTTCCGTAGCCCAACATCAAAGCCAAATAAGGATGAAAGGTCACATAGCCATCGTTCATGCGTTCCAGGTCACAAATTCCGTTGTATGGGTTACATACGAGGAGACGAGCATCTTGCGACAAATGAAGTTTTGTTCGATAGGCATGGTTAATGGAATTAACGAGGTCCTTCCCCGATTCGTAGTAGCCTTCTGGAACTTCATACTTTACCGTTCGTGAACGATAGGTAACTATGTTAATCGTTTCTTCCGTATCCACCTGGTATTTGAGTAGCTTCACGGGTGACCCTCTGTCCAACTCTCCACAGCCGATTATCTTTTCAGCCATGCCAAGCTTAGCGGCAAGAGTTGCGCTAATTTCCAACCCATAGTTCAGAGGAAGTTGTATCTCATAATGACCGGTACCACGTATAATTCTTGTCTTATACTGCAAATGTTTTGCTAAAAATTGTCTCAAAGGCAAGAGAATGTTTTCATTAGCGTTGAACTTGACCTTCTCTGTTGCTTCAATCATAGAACCAAGGAATGTCGTTTCCGATATACTATTGACTGTGTCAGTTACATTTTTAATCGCAAAAGGGATGTTGATTTCTGTTAAAGCGGCCTCCCACCTACCCTCCAACGTCTGTGGATGGGCTAGCTTTACTCGGAACTTGCTCATTGTGTTGTCGGGAAACACATCCAAAGATGCATTTGAGAGCAGGTTCACATAGAACCGGTCAACCATGTTTTTTTTTTTTTTTTTTTCTGATGAAATTTCTACGCGTACGCTTAATTTATATCGCCAGAAAATGCGTTGATGTTGTCACAGCGAAACTAGCGTGCTGCGGTTTGAAACCGAAATTATAGTTGGTCAATAGCTTGAAACCAGAGGGCATCTGGCAACACCTAGGAATTCGAAACTGAAACAAGAACTACACGTGGAGCAACCAAGCTTGGCGTCCATTCATTTAAAACCGAAACCGAAACTACAGACGGCCAAAGCTTGAAAACTAGAGGGCGCTTGGTGGGAACCGAAACTACCTGGCGCTCTGACGCGGCAACCAAACTAGGTGACGGACTGACGTCAACCCGATCGGAAAAATACTATTAAATGTCATCAGATGTTATTGCCTGTTATTAAATGTCATTTGTGTGTTATTACATGTCATTTGCGTGTTATTACATGTCATTGTGCGTTATTACATGTCATTGCGTGTTATTAAATGTCATTAAACGTGCATCCAGGTGCCCATCAAACACTATCGACACGTGAGTTCCCATTGTTTACCTGAGTTAACCGTTACCTTATCCTGGCGGCGCATGTTATTGAAACCTGGGAACCCATCCTTCACACTATCGATACATGATTTCCATTGTTTTCTGATATATCTTATCGTGCGTGTGCGTGTCGCATGTAACCTGAGCGGTCCATTGTTATAAGATCTTATATATACCACTACTTAGGAATAAACACGGGTGTATGCGGTATTTTTTACAACAGAGGCTGCCTGATGAATTTTTTACGTTTGTGCTTTCAACAATTGCGATATTTCCACATTATAGGTGATTATTTTTTGATTTTGTGCGTGCGGACTTAAGAAGCGTGTATGCGGTATTTTGGGCTACAGTGCCTGCCTGATGAAATTTGCACGTTTGTGCTTTCGACAATTGCAATATTTTCAAATTATAGGTGATTGTTTTTATTTTTAGCGTGCAGACTAAACAAACGTGTATGCGGTATTTTGGGCTACAGTGCCTGCTTGATGAACTTTGCACGTTTGTGCTTTCGACAATTGCAATATTTCCACATTATAGGTGATTCTATTTATTTTGTGCGTGCGGACCAAACACGCGTGCATGCGGTATTTCGCGCAAAGTGACTGCCTGATGAACTTTGCACGTTTGTGCTTTCGACAATTACAATATTTCCAAATTACAGGTGATTATTTTTATTTTGTGCGTGCGGACTAAACACGCGTGTGTGCGGTATTTCGGACAACAGCGGCAGCCTGATGAACTGTGCACGTTTGTGTTTTCTACCATGGCATTATTTTCAAATTATGGGTGATTCTTTTAATTCTTTACGTGCGGACTAAACACGCGTGTATGCGTTATTTTGGGCAACAGTGGCTGCCTGATGAACTGTGCACGTTTATGCTTTCGACAATGGCAAATATTCAAATTATAGGTGATTGTTTTTGTTTTGTGCGTGCGGAATAAACACGCGTGTATGCGGTATTTTGAAAAACAGAGGCTGCCTGATGAATTTTTTTACGTTTGTGCTTCCGACAATTGCAACATTTCCACATTATAGGTGATTGTTTTTATTTTGTGCGTGCGGACTTAAGAAGCGTGTATGCGGTATTTTGGGCTACAGTGCCTGCCTGATCAACTCTGCACGTTTATAATTTCCATAATTATACTATGTTCAAATTATAGGTGATTCTTTTTATTTTGCACGTGCGGACTAAACACGCGTGTATGCGCTATTTCGGGCAAAGTGGCTGCCTGGTGAACTGTGCACGTTTATGCTTTCTACAATTGCATTATTTTCAAATTATGGGTGATTCTTTTTATTTTGTGCGTGCGGAATAAACACGGGTGTATGCGGCATTTTGGACAACAGAGGCTGCCTGATGATTTTTTTACGTTTGTGCTTTCGACAATTGCAATATTTCCACATTATAGGTGATTCTTTTTATTTTGTGCGTGCGGACTTAAGAAGCGTGTATGCGGTATTTTGGGCTACAGTGCCTGCCTGATGAAATTTGCACGTTTGTGCTTTCGACAATTGCAATCTTTTCAAATTATAGGTGATTGTTTTTATTTTGTGCGTGCAGACTAAACAAGCGTGTATGCGGTATTTTGGACAACAGAGGCTGCCTGATGAATTTTTTTACGTTTGTGCTTTCGACAATTGCAATATTTCCACATTATAGGTGATTCTTTTTATTTTGTGCGTGCGGACTTAAGAAGCGTGGATGCGGTATTTTGGGCAACAGTGGCTGCCTGATGAAATTTGCACGTTTGTGCTTTCGACAATTGCAATCTTTTCGAATTATAGGTGATTCTTTTTATTTTGTGCGTGCGGAATAAACACTCGTGTATGCTGTATTTTGGACAACAGAGGCTGTCTGATGAATTTTTTACGTTTGTGCTTCCGACAATTGCAACATTTCCACATTATAGGTGGTTGTTTTTATTTTGTGCGTGCGGACTTAAGAAGCGTGTATGCGGTATTTTGGGCTACAGTGCCTGCCTGATCAACTCTGCACGTTTATAATTTCCATAATTATACTATGTTCAAATTATACGTGATTCTTTTTATTTTGCACGTGCGGACTAAACACGCGTGTATGCGCTATTTCGGGCAAAGTGGCTGCCTGATGAACTTTGCACGTTTGTGCTTTCGACAATTACAATATTTCCAAATTATAGGTAATTATTTTTATTTTGTGCGTGCGGACTAAACACGCGTGTATGCGGTATTTCGGACAACAGTGGCTGCCTGATGAACTGTACACGTTTATGCTTTCTACAATTGCATTATTTTCAAATTATGGGTGATTCTTTTAATTCTTTATGTGCGGACAAAACACGCGTGTATGCGTTATTTTGGGCAACAGTGGCTGCCGGATGAACTGTGCACGTTTATGCTTTCGACAATGGCATATTTCCACATTATAAGTGATCCTTTTTATTTTGTGCGTGCGGACTTAAGAAGCGTGTATGCGGTATTTTGGGCTACAGTGCCTGCCTGATGAAATTTGCACGTTTGTGCTTTCGACAATTCCAATATTTTCAAATGATAGGTGATTGTTTTTATTTTGTGCGTGCAGACTAAACAAACATGTATGCGATATTTTGGGCTATAGTGCCTGCTTGATGAATTTTGCACGTTTGTGCTTTCGACAATTGCAATATTTCCAAATTATAGGTGATTCTTTTTATTTTGTGCGTGCGGAATAAACACGCGTGTATGCGGTATTTTGGACAACAGAGGCTGGCTCATGAATTTTTTACGTTTGTGCTTTCGACAATTGCAATATTTCCACAATATAGGTGATTCTTTTTATTTTGTGCGTGCGGACTAACACGCGTGTATGAGGTATTTGGGGCAACAGTGGCTGCCTGATGAACTGTGTTAGTTTATAATTTCCATAATTATACTATGTTCAAATTATAGGTGATTCTTTGTATTTTGTACATGCAGACTAAACACGCGCGTATGCAGTATTTTGGGCAACAGAGGCTGCCTGATGAACTTCGCACGTTTATGTTTTCTACAATGGCATTATTTTCAAATTATGGGTGATTCTTTTTATTTTGTGCGTGCGGACTAAACACGCGTGTATGCGGGATTTTATGCAACAGTGGCTGCCTGATGAACTTTGCACGTTTGTGCTTTCGACAATTACAATATTCCCAAATTACAGGTGATTATTTTTATTTTGTGCGTGCGGACTAAACACGCGTGTGTGCGGTATTTCGGACAACAGCAGCAGCCTGATGAACTGTGCACGTTTATGTTTTCTACCATGGCATTATTTTCAAATTATGGGTGATTCTTTTAATTCTTTACGTGCGGACTAAACACGCGTGTATGCGTTATTTTGGGCAACAGTGGCTGCCTGATGATTTTTTTACGTTTGTGCTTTCGACAATTGGAATATTTCCACATTATAGCTGATTCTTTTTATTTTGTGCGTGCGGACTTAAGAAGCGTGTATGCGGTATTTTGGGCTACAGTGCCTGCCTGATAAAATTTGCACGTTTGTGCTTTCGACAATTGCAATATTTTCAAATTATAGGTGAGTCTTTTTATTTTGTGCGTGCGGACTAAACACGCGTGTATGCGTTATTTTGGGCAACAGTAGCTGCCCGATGAACTGTGCACGTTTATGCTTTCTACAATTGCACTATTTTCAAATTATGGGTAATTCTTTTAATTCTTTACGTGCGGACAAAACAAGCGTGTATGCGTTATTTTGGGCAACAGTGGCTGCCCGATGAACTGTGCACGTTTATGCTTTCGACATGGCATATTTTCAAATTATAGATGATTCTTTTTATTTTGTGCGTGTGGAATAAACACGGGTGTATGCGGTATTTTGGACAACTGAGGCTGCCTGATGAATTGTTTACGTTTGTGCTTTCGACAATTGCAATATTTCCACATTACAGGTGATTCTTTTTATTTTGTGCTTGCGGATTTAAGAAGCGTGTATGCGGTATTTTGGGCTACAGTGCCTGCCTGATGAAATTTGCACGTTTGTGCTTTCGACAATTGCAATATTTTCAAATTATAGGTGAGTCTTTTTATTTTGTGCGTGCGGACTAAACACGCGTGTATGCGGTATTTTATGCAACAGTGGCTGCCTGATGAACTTTGCACGTTTATGCTTTCTACAATTGCGTTATTTTCAAATTATGGGTGATTCTTTTAATTCTTTACGTGCGGACAAAACACGCGTGTATGCGTTATTTTGGGCAACAGTAGCTGCCCGATGAACTGTGCACGTTTATGCTTTCGACAATTGCATATTTTCAAATTATAGGTGATTATTTTTATTTTGTGCGTGTGGACTAAACACGCGTGTATGCGGTATTTCGGGCAAAGTAGCTGCCTGATGAACTTTGCACGTTTATGTTTTCTACAATGGCATTATTTTCAAATTATGGGTGATTCTTTTTATTTTGTGCGTGCGGACTAAACACGCGTGTATGCGGGATTTTATGCAACAGTGGCTGCCTGATGAACTTTGCACGTTTGTGCTTTCGACAATTACAATATTCCCAAATTACAGGTGATTATTTTTATTTTGTGCGTGCGGACTAAACACGCGTGTGTGCGGTATTTCGGACAACAGCAGCAGCCTGATGAACTGTGCACGTTTATGTTTTCTACCATGGCATTAGTTTCAAATTATGGATGATTCTTTTAATTCTTTACGTGCGGATTAAACACGCGTGTATGCGTTATTTTGGGCAACAGTGGCTGCCTGATGATTTTTTTACGTTTGTGCTTTCGACAATTGGAATATTTCCACATTATAGCTGATTCTTTTTATTTTGTGCGTGCGGACTTAAGAAGCGTGTATGCGGTATTTTGGGCTACAGTGCCTGCCTGATAAAATTTGCACGTTTGTGCTTTCGACAATTGCAATATTTTCAAATTATAGGTGAGTCTTTTTATTTTGTGCGTGCAGACTAAGCAAGCGTGTATGCGGTATTTTGGACAACAGAGGCTGCCTGATGAATTTTTTACGTTTGTGCTTCCGACAATTGCAACATTTCCACATTATAGGTGATTGTTTTTATTTTGTGCGTGCGGACTTAAGAAGCGTGTATGCGGTATTTTGTGCTACAGTGCCTGCCTGATCGACTCTGCACGTTTATAATTTCCATAATTATACTATGTTCAAATTATAGGTGATTCTTTTTATTTTGCACGTGCGGACTAAACACGCGTGTATGCGCTATTTCGGACAACAGTGGCTGCCTGGTGAACTGTGCACGTTTATGCTTTCTACAATTGCATTATTTTCAAATTATGGGTGATTCTTTTTATTTTGTGCGTGCGGAATAAACACGGGTGTATGCGGCATTTTGGACAACAGGGGCTGCCTGATGAATTTTTTACGTTTGTGCTTTCGACAATTGCAATATTTCCACATTATAGGTGATTCTTTTTATTTTGTGCGTGCGGACTTAAGAAGCGTGTATGCGGTATTTTGGGCTACAGTGCCTGCCTGATGAAATTTGCACGTTTGTGCTTTCGACAATTGCAATATTTTCAAATTATAGGTGAGTCTTTTTATTTTGTGCGTGCAGACTAAGCAAGCGTGTATGCGGTATTTTGGACAACAGAGGCTGCCTGATGAATTTTTTACGTTTGTGCTTCCGACAATTGCAACATTTCCACATTATAGGTGATTGTTTTTATTTTGTGCGTGCGGACTTAAGAAGCGTGTATGCGGTATTTTGTGCTACAGTGCCTGCCTGATCGACTCTGCACGTTTATAATTTCCATAATTATACTATGTTCAAATTATAGGTGATTCTTTTTATTTTGCACGTGCGGACTAAACACGCGTGTATGCGCTATTTCGGACAACAGTGGCTGCCTGGTGAACTGTGCACGTTTATGCTTTCTACAATTGCATTATTTTCAAATTATGGGTGATTCTTTTTATTTTGTGCGTGCGGAATAAACACGGGTGTATGCGGCATTTTGGACAACAGGGGCTGCCTGATGAATTTTTTACGTTTGTGCTTTCGACAATTGCAATATTTCCACATTATAGGTGATTCTTTTTATTTTGTGCGTGCGGACTTAAGAAGCGTGTATGCGGTATTTTGGGCTACAGTGCCTGCCTGATGAAATTTGCACGTTTGTGCTTTCGACAATTGCAATATTTTCAAATTATAGGTGATTGTTTTTATTTTGTGCGTGCAGACTAAACAAACGTGTATCCGGTATTTTGGCTACAGTGCCTGCTTGATGAACTTTGCACGTTTGTGCTTTCGACAATCGCAATATTTCCAAATTATAGGTGATTATTTTTATTTTGTGCGTGCGGAATAAACACTCGTGTATGCGGTATTTTGGACAACAGAGGCTGCCTGATGAATTTTTTACGTTTCTGCTTTCGACAATTGCAATATATCCACATTATAGGTGATTCTTTTTATTTTGTGCGTGCGGACTTAAGAAGCGTGTATGCGGTATTTTGGGCTACAGTGCCTGCCTGATGAAATTTGCACGTTTGTGCTTTCGAGAATTGCAATATTTTCAAATTATAGGTGAGTCTTTTTATTTTGTGCGTGCGGAATAAACACGCGTGCATGCGGTATTTTATGCAACAGTGGCTGCCTGATGAACTTTGCACGTTTGTGCTTTCGACAATTACAATATTTCCAAATTATAGGTGATTATTTTTATTTTGTGCGTGCGGACTAAACACGCGTGTATGCGGTATTTCGGACAACAGTGGCTGTCTGATGAACTGTGCACGTTTATGCTTTCTACAATTGCACTATTTTCAAATTATGGGTAATTCTTTTAATTCTTTACGTGCGGACAAAACAAGCGTGTATGCGTTATTTTGGGCAACAGTGGCTGCCCGATGAACTGTGCACGTTTATGCTTTCGACATGGCATATTTTCAAATTATAGATGATTCTTTTTATTTTGTGCGTGTGGAATAAACACGGGTGTATGCGGTATTTTGGACAACTGAGGCTGCCTGATGAATTGTTTACGTTTGTGCTTTCGACAATTGCAATATTTCCACATTACAGGTGATTCTTTTTATTTTGTGCTTGCGGACTTAAGAAGCGTGTATGCGGTATTTTAGGCTACAGTGCCTGCCTGATGAAATTTGCACGTTTGTGCTTTCGACAATTGCAATATTTTCAAATTATAGGTGATTGTTTTTATTTTGTGCGTGCAGACTAAGCAAGCGTGTATGCGGTATTTTGGACAACAGAGGCTGCCTGATGAATTTTTTACGTTTGTGCTTCCGACAATTGCAACATTTCCACATTATAGGTGATTGTTTTTATTTTGTGCGTGCGGACTTAAGAAGCGTGTATGCGGTATTTTGTGCTACAGTGCCTGCCTGATCGACTCTGCACGTTTATAATTTCCATAATTATACTATGTTCAAATTATAGGTGATTCTTTTTATTTTGCACGTGCGGACTAAACACGCGTGTATGCGCTATTTCGGACAACAGTGGCTGCCTGGTGAACTGTGCACGTTTATGCTTTCTACAATTGCATTATTTTCAAATTATGGGTGATTCTTTTTATTTTGTGCGTGCGGAATAAACACGGGTGTATGCGGCATTTTGGACAACAGGGGCTGCCTGATGAATTTTTTACGTTTGTGCTTTCGACAATTGCAATATTTCCACATTATAGGTGATTCTTTTTATTTTGTGCGTGCGGACTTAAGAAGCGTGTATGCGGTATTTTGGGCTACAGTGCCTGCCTGATGAAATTTGCACGTTTGTGCTTTCGACAATTGCAATATTTTCAAATTATAGGTGATTGTTTTTATTTTGTGCGTGCAGACTAAACAAACGTGTATCCGGTATTTTGGCTACAGTGCCTGCTTGATGAACTTTGCACGTTTGTGCTTTCGACAATCGCAATATTTCCAAATTATAGGTGATTATTTTTATTTTGTGCGTGCGGAATAAACACTCGTGTATGCGGTATTTTGGACAACAGAGGCTGCCTGATGAATTTTTTACGTTTCTGCTTTCGACAATTGCAATATATCCACATTATAGGTGATTCTTTTTATTTTGTGCGTGCGGACTTAAGAAGCGTGTATGCGGTATTTTGGGCTACAGTGCCTGCCTGATGAAATTTGCACGTTTGTGCTTTCGAGAATTGCAATATTTTCAAATTATAGGTGAGTCTTTTTATTTTGTGCGTGCGGAATAAACACGCGTGCATGCGGTATTTTATGCAACAGTGGCTGCCTGATGAACTTTGCACGTTTGTGCTTTCGACAATTACAATATTTCCAAATTATAGGTGATTATTTTTATTTTGTGCGTGCGGACTAAACACGCGTGTATGCGGTATTTCGGACAACAGTGGCTGTCTGATGAACTGTGCACGTTTATGCTTTCTACAATTGCACTATTTTCAAATTATGGGTAATTCTTTTAATTCTTTACGTGCGGACAAAACAAGCGTGTATGCGTTATTTTGGGCAACAGTGGCTGCCGGATGAACTGTGCACGTTTATGCTTTCGACATGGCATATTTTCAAATTATAGATGATTCTTTTTATTTTGTGCGTGTGGAATAAACACGGGTGTATGCGGTATTTTGGACAACTGAGGCTGCCTGATGAATTGTTTACGTTTGTGCTTTCGACAATTGCAATATTTCCACATTACAGGTGATTCTTTTTATTTTGTGCTTGCGGACTTAAGAAGCGTGTATGCGGGATTTTATGCAACAGTGGCTGCCTGATGAACTTTGCACGTTTGTGCTTTCGACAATTACAATATTCCCAAATTACAGGTGATTATTTTTATTTTGTGCGTGCGGACTAAACACGCGTGTGTGCGGTATTTCGGACAACAGCAGCAGCCTGATGAACTGTGCACGTTTATGTTTTCTACCATGGCATTAGTTTCAAATTATGGATGATTCTTTTAATTCTTTACGTGCGGATTAAACACGCGTGTATGCGTTATTTTGGGCAACAGTGGCTGCCTGATGATTTTTTTACGTTTGTGCTTTCGACAATTGGAATATTTCCACATTATAGCTGATTCTTTTTATTTTGTGCGTGCGGACTTAAGAAGCGTGTATGCGGTATTTTGGGCTACAGTGCCTGCCTGATAAAATTTGCACGTTTGTGCTTTCGACAATTGCAATATTTTCAAATTATAGGTGAGTCTTTTTATTTTGTGCGTGCAGACTAAGCAAGCGTGTATGCGGTATTTTGGACAACAGAGGCTGCCTGATGAATTTTTTACGTTTGTGCTTCCGACAATTGCAACATTTCCACATTATAGGTGATTGTTTTTATTTTGTGCGTGCGGACTTAAGAAGCGTGTATGCGGTATTTTGTGCTACAGTGCCTGCCTGATCGACTCTGCACGTTTATAATTTCCATAATTATACTATGTTCAAATTATAGGTGATTCTTTTTATTTTGCACGTGCGGACTAAACACGCGTGTATGCGCTATTTCGGACAACAGTGGCTGCCTGGTGAACTGTGCACGTTTATGCTTTCTACAATTGCATTATTTTCAAATTATGGGTGATTCTTTTTATTTTGTGCGTGCGGAATAAACACGGGTGTATGCGGCATTTTGGACAACAGGGGCTGCCTGATGAATTTTTTACGTTTGTGCTTTCGACAATTGCAATATTTCCACATTATAGGTGATTCTTTTTATTTTGTGCGTGCGGACTTAAGAAGCGTGTATGCGGTATTTTGGGCTACAGTGCCTGCCTGATGAAATTTGCACGTTTGTGCTTTCGACAATTGCAATATTTTCAAATTATAGGTGAGTCTTTTTATTTTGTGCGTGCAGACTAAGCAAGCGTGTATGCGGTATTTTGGACAACAGAGGCTGCCTGATGAATTTTTTACGTTTGTGCTTCCGACAATTGCAACATTTCCACATTATAGGTGATTGTTTTTATTTTGTGCGTGCGGACTTAAGAAGCGTGTATGCGGTATTTTGTGCTACAGTGCCTGCCTGATCGACTCTGCACGTTTATAATTTCCATAATTATACTATGTTCAAATTATAGGTGATTCTTTTTATTTTGCACGTGCGGACTAAACACGCGTGTATGCGCTATTTCGGACAACAGTGGCTGCCTGGTGAACTGTGCACGTTTATGCTTTCTACAATTGCATTATTTTCAAATTATGGGTGATTCTTTTTATTTTGTGCGTGCGGAATAAACACGGGTGTATGCGGCATTTTGGACAACAGGGGCTGCCTGATGAATTTTTTACGTTTGTGCTTTCGACAATTGCAATATTTCCACATTATAGGTGATTCTTTTTATTTTGTGCGTGCGGACTTAAGAAGCGTGTATGCGGTATTTTGGGCTACAGTGCCTGCCTGATGAAATTTGCACGTTTGTGCTTTCGACAATTGCAATATTTTCAAATTATAGGTGATTGTTTTTATTTTGTGCGTGCAGACTAAACAAACGTGTATCCGGTATTTTGGCTACAGTGCCTGCTTGATGAACTTTGCACGTTTGTGCTTTCGACAATCGCAATATTTCCAAATTATAGGTGATTATTTTTATTTTGTGCGTGCGGAATAAACACTCGTGTATGCGGTATTTTGGACAACAGAGGCTGCCTGATGAATTTTTTACGTTTCTGCTTTCGACAATTGCAATATATCCACATTATAGGTGATTCTTTTTATTTTGTGCGTGCGGACTTAAGAAGCGTGTACGCGGTATTTTGGGCTACAGTGCCTGCCTGATGAAATTTGCACGTTTGTGCTTTCGAGAATTGCAATATTTTCAAATTATAGGTGAGTCTTTTTATTTTGTGCGTGCGGAATAAACACGCGTGCATGCGGTATTTTATGCAACAGTGGCTGCCTGATGAACTTTGCACGTTTGTGCTTTCGACAATTACAATATTTCCAAATTATAGGTGATTATTTTTATTTTGTGCGTGCGGACTAAACACGCGTGTATGCGGTATTTCGGACAACAGTGGCTGTCTGATGAACTGTGCACGTTTATGCTTTCTACAATTGCACTATTTTCAAATTATGGGTAATTCTTTTAATTCTTTACGTGCGGACAAAACAAGCGTGTATGCGTTATTTTGGGCAACAGTGGCTGCCCGATGAACTGTGCACGTTTATGCTTTCGACATGGCATATTTTCAAATTATAGATGATTCTTTTTATTTTGTGCGTGTGGAATAAACACGGGTGTATGCGGTATTTTGGACAACTGAGGCTGCCTGATGAATTGTTTACGTTTGTGCTTTCGACAATTGCAATATTTCCACATTACAGGTGATTCTTTTTATTTTGTGCTTGCGGACTTAAGAAGCGTGTATGCGGTATTTTAGGCTACAGTGCCTGCCTGATGAAATTTGCACGTTTGTGCTTTCGACAATTGCAATATTTTCAAATTATAGGTGATTGTTTTTATTTTGTGCGTGCAGACTAAGCAAGCGTGTATGCGGTATTTTGGACAACAGAGGCTGCCTGATGAATTTTTTACGTTTGTGCTTCCGACAATTGCAACATTTCCACATTATAGGTGATTGTTTTTATTTTGTGCGTGCGGACTTAAGAAGCGTGTATGCGGTATTTTGTGCTACAGTGCCTGCCTGATCGACTCTGCACGTTTATAATTTCCATAATTATACTATGTTCAAATTATAGGTGATTCTTTTTATTTTGCACGTGCGGACTAAACACGCGTGTATGCGCTATTTCGGACAACAGTGGCTGCCTGGTGAACTGTGCACGTTTATGCTTTCTACAATTGCATTATTTTCAAATTATGGGTGATTCTTTTTATTTTGTGCGTGCGGAATAAACACGGGTGTATGCGGCATTTTGGACAACAGGGGCTGCCTGATGAATTTTTTACGTTTGTGCTTTCGACAATTGCAATATTTCCACATTATAGGTGATTCTTTTTATTTTGTGCGTGCGGACTTAAGAAGCGTGTATGCGGTATTTTGGGCTACAGTGCCTGCCTGATGAAATTTGCACGTTTGTGCTTTCGACAATTGCAATATTTTCAAATTATAGGTGATTGTTTTTATTTTGTGCGTGCAGACTAAACAAACGTGTATCCGGTATTTTGGCTACAGTGCCTGCTTGATGAACTTTGCACGTTTGTGCTTTCGACAATCGCAATATTTCCAAATTATAGGTGATTATTTTTATTTTGTGCGTGCGGAATAAACACTCGTGTATGCGGTATTTTGGACAACAGAGGCTGCCTGATGAATTTTTTACGTTTCTGCTTTCGACAATTGCAATATATCCACATTATAGGTGATTCTTTTTATTTTGTGCGTGCGGACTTAAGAAGCGTGTATGCGGTATTTTGGGCTACAGTGCCTGCCTGATGAAATTTGCACGTTTGTGCTTTCGAGAATTGCAATATTTTCAAATTATAGGTGAGTCTTTTTATTTTGTGCGTGCGGAATAAACACGCGTGCATGCGGTATTTTATGCAACAGTGGCTGCCTGATGAACTTTGCACGTTTGTGCTTTCGACAATTACAATATTTCCAAATTATAGGTGATTATTTTTATTTTGTGCGTGCGGACTAAACACGCGTGTATGCGGTATTTCGGACAACAGTGGCTGTCTGATGAACTGTGCACGTTTATGCTTTCTACAATTGCACTATTTTCAAATTATGGGTAATTCTTTTAATTCTTTACGTGCGGACAAAACAAGCGTGTATGCGTTATTTTGGGCAACAGTGGCTGCCCGATGAACTGTGCACGTTTATGCTTTCGACATGGCATATTTTCAAATTATAGATGATTCTTTTTATTTTGTGCGTGTGGAATAAACACGGGTGTATGCGGTATTTTGGACAACTGAGGCTGCCTGATGAATTGTTTACGTTTGTGCTTTCGACAATTGCAATATTTCCACATTACAGGTGATTCTTTTTATTTTGTGCTTGCGGACTTAAGAAGCGTGTATGCGGTATTTTAGGCTACAGTGCCTGCCTGATGAAATTTGCACGTTTGTGCTTTCGACAATTGCAATATTTTCAAATTATAGGTGATTGTTTTTATTTTGTGCGTGCAGACTAAACAAACGTGTATGCGGTATTTTGGCTACAGTGCCTGCTTGATGAACTTTGCACGTTTGTGCTTTCGACAATTGCAATATTTCCACATTATAGGTGATTCTTTTTATTTTGTGCGTGCGGACTGAACACGCGTGTATGCGGTATTTTGGGCAACAGTGGCTGCCTGATGAGCTGTGTACGTTTATAATTTCCATAATTATACTATGTTCAAATTATAGGTGATTCTTTTTATTTTGTACGTGCGGACTAAACACGCGTGTATGCGGTATTTCGGGCAAAGTAGCTGCCTGATGAACTTTGCACGTTTGTGCTTTCGACAATTGCAATATTTCCAAATTATAGGTGATTCTTTTTATTTTGTGCGTGCAGACTAAACACGCGTGTATGCGGTATTTTATGCAACAGTGGCTGCCTGATGAACTTTGCACCTTTGTGCTTTTGACAATTACAATATTTCCAAATGATAGGTGATTGTGCGTTGGGACTAAACACGCATGTATGCGGTATTTCGGACAACAGTGGCTGCCTGATGAACTGTGCACGTTTATGCTTTCTACAATTGCATTATTTTCAAATTATGGGTGATTCTTTTAATTCTTTACGTGCGGACAAAACACGCGCGTATGCGTTATTTAGGGCAACAGTGGCTGCCCGATGAACTGTGCACGTTTATGCTTTCGACAATGGCATATTTTCAAATTATAGGTGATTCTTTTTATTTTGTGCGTGCGGAATAAACACAGGTGTATGCGGTATTTTGGACAACAGAGGCTGCCTGATGAATTTTTTACGTTTGTGCTTTCGACAATTGCAATATTTCCACATTATAGGTGATTCTTTTTTATTTTGTGCGTGCTGACTGAACACGCGTGTATGCGGTATTTGGGGCAACAGTGGCTGCCTGATGAGCTGTGTACGTTTATAATTTCCATAATTATACTATGTTCAAATTATAGGTGATTCTTTTTATTTTGTACGTGCGGACTAAACACGCGTGTATGCGGTATTTCGGGCAAAGTAGCTGCCTGATGAACTTTGCACGTTTGTGCTTTCGACAATTGCAATATTTCCAAATTATAGGTGATTCTTTTTATTTTGTGCGTGCAGACTAAACACGCGTGTATGCGGTATTTTATGCAACAGTGGCTGCCTGATGAACTTTGCACGTTTGTGCTTTCGACAATTACAATATTTCCAAATGATAGGTGATTGTGCGTTGGGACTAAACACGCGTGTATGCGGTATTTCGGACAACAGTGGCTGCCTGATGAACTGTGCACGTTTATGCTTTCTACAATTGCATTATTTTCAAATTATGGGTGATTCTTTTAATTCTTTACGTGCGGACAAAACACGCGCGTATGCGTTATTTTGGGCAACAGTGGCTGCCCGATGAACTGTGCACGTTTATGCTTTCGACAATGGCATATTTTCAAATTATAGGTGATTCTTTTTATTTTGTGCGTGCGGAATAAACACAGGTGTATGCGGTATTTTGGACAACAGAGGCTGCCTGATGAATTTTTTACGTTTGTGCTTTCGACAATTGCAATATTTCCACATTATAGGTGATTCTTTTTATTTTGTGCGTGCGGACTTAAGAAGCGTGTATGCGGTATTTTGGGCTACAGTGCCTGCCTGATGAACTCTGCACGTTTATAATTTCCATAATTATACTATGTTCAAATTATAGGTGATTCTTTTTATTTTGTACTTGCGGACTAAACACGCGTGTATGCGGTATTTCGGGCAAAGTGGCTGCCTGATGAACTCTGCACGTTTGCGCTTACGATAATTGCAATATTTCCAAATTATAGGTGATTCTTTTTATTTTGTACGTGCGGACTAAACACGCGTGTATGCGGTATTTCGGGCAAAGTAGCTGCCTGATGAACTTTGCACGTTTGTGCTTTCGACAATTGCAATATTTCCAAATTATAGGTGATTCTTTTTATTTTGTGCGTGCAGACTAAACACGCGTGTATGCGGTATTTTATGCAACAGTGGCTGCCTGATGAACTTTGCACGTTTGTGCTTTCGACAATTACAATATTTCCAAATGATAGGTGATTGTGCGTTGGGACTAAACACGCGTGTATGCGGTATTTCGGACAACAGTGGCTGCCTGATGAACTGTGCACGTTTATGGTTTCTACAATTGCATTATTTTCAAATTATGGGTGATTCTTTTAATTCTTTACGTGCGGACAAAACACGCGCGTATGCGTTATTTTGGGCAACAGTGGCTGCCCGATGAACTGTGCACGTTTATGCTTTCGACAATGGCATATTTTCAAATTATAGGTGATTCTTTTTATTTTGTGCGTGTGGTATAAACACGGGTGTATGCGGTATTTTGGACAACAGAGGCTGCCTGATGAATTTTTTACGTTTGTGCTTTCGACAATTGCAATATTTCCGCATTATAGGTGATTCTTTTTATTTTGTGCGTGCGGACTTAAGAAGCGTGTATGCGGTATTTTGGGCTACAGTGCCTGCCTGAGGAAATTTGCACGTTTGTGCTTTCGACAATTCCAATATTTTCAAATTATTGGTGATTGTTTTTATTTTGTGCGTGCAGACTAAACAAACATGTATGCGGTATTTTGGGCTATAGTGCCTGCTTGATGAACTTTGCACGTTTGTGCTTTCGACAATTGCAATATTTCCAAATTATAGGTGATTCTTTTTATTGTGTGCGTGCGGAATAAACACGCGTGTATGCGGCATTTTGGACAACAGAGGCTGGCTCATGAATTTTTTACGTATGTGGTTTCGACAATTACAATATTTCCAAATTATAGGTGATTATTTTTATTTTGTGCGTGCGGACTAAACACGCGTGTATGCGGTATTTCGGGCAAAGTAGCTGCCTGATGAACTTTGAACGTTTATGTTTTCTACAAGGGCATTATTTTCAAATTATGGGTGATTCTTTTTATTTTGTGCGTGCGGACTAAACACGCGTGTATGCGGTATTTTGGGCTACAGTGCCTGCCGATGAACTCTGCACGTTTGTGTTTTCGACAATTGCAATTTTTCCAAATTATAGGTGATTCTTTTTATTTTGTGCGTGCGAACTAAACACGCGTGTATGCGGTATTTTGGGCAACAGTAGCTACCTGACGAACTTCGCACCTTTGTGCTTTCGACAATTGCAATATTTTCAATTTATAGGTGATTCTTTTTATTTTGTGCGTGCGGACTAAACACGCATGTATGCGGTATTTCGGACAACAGTGGCTGCCCGATGAACTGTGCACGTTTATGCTTTCGACAATGGCATTATTTTCAAATCATAGGTGATTCTTTTGATTTTGTACGTGCGGACTAAACACGCGTGTATGCGGTATTTCGGGCGAAGTGGCTGCCTGATGAACTTTGCACATTTGTGCTTTCGACAATTGCATTATTTTCAAATCATAGGTGATTCTTTTGATTTTGTACGTGCGGACTAAACACGCGTGTATGCGGTATTTCGGACAACAGTGGCTGCCTGATGAACTGTGCACGTTTATGCTTTCTACAATTGCATTATTTTCAAATTGTAGGTGATTCTTTTTATTTTGTACATGCAGACTAAACACGCGTGTATGCGGTATTTTGGGCAACAAAGGCTGCCTGATGAACTTCGCACGTTTGTGCTTTCGACAATTGCAATATTTTCAAATTATAGGTGATTGTTTTTATTTTGTGCGTGCAGACTAAACAAACGTGTATGCGGTATTTTGGCTACAGTGCCTGCTTGATGAACTTTGCACGTTTGTGCTTTCGACAATTGCAATATTTCCACATTATAGGTGATTCTTTTTATTTTGTGCGTGCGGACTGAACACGCGTGTATGCGGTATTTTGGGCAACAGTGGCTGCCTGATGAGCTGTGTACGTTTATAATTTCCATAATTATACTATGTTCAAATTATAGGTGATTCTTTTTATTTTGTACGTGCGGACTAAACACGCGTGTATGCGGTATTTCGGGCAAAGTAGCTGCCTGATGAACTTTGCACGTTTGTGCTTTCGACAATTGCAATATTTCCAAATTATAGGTGATTCTTTTTATTTTGTGCGTGCAGACTAAACACGCGTGTATGCGGTATTTTATGCAACAGTGGCTGCCTGATGAACTTTGCACCTTTGTGCTTTTGACAATTACAATATTTCCAAATGATAGGTGATTGTGCGTTGGGACTAAACACGCATGTATGCGGTATTTCGGACAACAGTGGCTGCCTGATGAACTGTGCACGTTTATGCTTTCTACAATTGCATTATTTTCAAATTATGGGTGATTCTTTTAATTCTTTACGTGCGGACAAAACACGCGCGTATGCGTTATTTAGGGCAACAGTGGCTGCCCGATGAACTGTGCACGTTTATGCTTTCGACAATGGCATATTTTCAAATTATAGGTGATTCTTTTTATTTTGTGCGTGCGGAATAAACACAGGTGTATGCGGTATTTTGGACAACAGAGGCTGCCTGATGAATTTTTTACGTTTGTGCTTTCGACAATTGCAATATTTCCACATTATAGGTGATTCTTTTTTATTTTGTGCGTGCTGACTGAACACGCGTGTATGCGGTATTTGGGGCAACAGTGGCTGCCTGATGAGCTGTGTACGTTTATAATTTCCATAATTATACTATGTTCAAATTATAGGTGATTCTTTTTATTTTGTACGTGCGGACTAAACACGCGTGTATGCGGTATTTCGGGCAAAGTAGCTGCCTGATGAACTTTGCACGTTTGTGCTTTCGACAATTGCAATATTTCCAAATTATAGGTGATTCTTTTTATTTTGTGCGTGCAGACTAAACACGCGTGTATGCGGTATTTTATGCAACAGTGGCTGCCTGATGAACTTTGCACGTTTGTGCTTTCGACAATTACAATATTTCCAAATGATAGGTGATTGTGCGTTGGGACTAAACACGCGTGTATGCGGTATTTCGGACAACAGTGGCTGCCTGATGAACTGTGCACGTTTATGCTTTCTACAATTGCATTATTTTCAAATTATGGGTGATTCTTTTAATTCTTTACGTGCGGACAAAACACGCGCGTATGCGTTATTTTGGGCAACAGTGGCTGCCCGATGAACTGTGCACGTTTATGCTTTCGACAATGGCATATTTTCAAATTATAGGTGATTCTTTTTATTTTGTGCGTGCGGAATAAACACAGGTGTATGCGGTATTTTGGACAACAGAGGCTGCCTGATGAATTTTTTACGTTTGTGCTTTCGACAATTGCAATATTTCCACATTATAGGTGATTCTTTTTATTTTGTGCGTGCGGACTTAAGAAGCGTGTATGCGGTATTTTGGGCTACAGTGCCTGCCTGATGAACTCTGCACGTTTATAATTTCCATAATTATACTATGTTCAAATTATAGGTGATTCTTTTTATTTTGTACTTGCGGACTAAACACGCGTGTATGCGGTATTTCGGGCAAAGTGGCTGCCTGATGAACTCTGCACGTTTGCGCTTACGATAATTGCAATATTTCCAAATTATAGGTGATTCTTTTTATTTTGTACGTGCGGACTAAACACGCGTGTATGCGGTATTTCGGGCAAAGTAGCTGCCTGATGAACTTTGCACGTTTGTGCTTTCGACAATTGCAATATTTCCAAATTATAGGTGATTCTTTTTATTTTGTGCGTGCAGACTAAACACGCGTGTATGCGGTATTTTATGCAACAGTGGCTGCCTGATGAACTTTGCACGTTTGTGCTTTCGACAATTACAATATTTCCAAATGATAGGTGATTGTGCGTTGGGACTAAACACGCGTGTATGCGGTATTTCGGACAACAGTGGCTGCCTGATGAACTGTGCACGTTTATGGTTTCTACAATTGCATTATTTTCAAATTATGGGTGATTCTTTTAATTCTTTACGTGCGGACAAAACACGCGCGTATGCGTTATTTTGGGCAACAGTGGCTGCCCGATGAACTGTGCACGTTTATGCTTTCGACAATGGCATATTTTCAAATTATAGGTGATTCTTTTTATTTTGTGCGTGTGGTATAAACACGGGTGTATGCGGTATTTTGGACAACAGAGGCTGCCTGATGAATTTTTTACGTTTGTGCTTTCGACAATTGCAATATTTCCGCATTATAGGTGATTCTTTTTATTTTGTGCGTGCGGACTTAAGAAGCGTGTATGCGGTATTTTGGGCTACAGTGCCTGCCTGAGGAAATTTGCACGTTTGTGCTTTCGACAATTCCAATATTTTCAAATTATTGGTGATTGTTTTTATTTTGTGCGTGCAGACTAAACAAACATGTATGCGGTATTTTGGGCTATAGTGCCTGCTTGATGAACTTTGCACGTTTGTGCTTTCGACAATTGCAATATTTCCAAATTATAGGTGATTCTTTTTATTGTGTGCGTGCGGAATAAACACGCGTGTATGCGGCATTTTGGACAACAGAGGCTGGCTCATGAATTTTTTACGTATGTGGTTTCGACAATTACAATATTTCCAAATTATAGGTGATTATTTTTATTTTGTGCGTGCGGACTAAACACGCGTGTATGCGGTATTTCGGGCAAAGTAGCTGCCTGATGAACTTTGAACGTTTATGTTTTCTACAAGGGCATTATTTTCAAATTATGGGTGATTCTTTTTATTTTGTGCGTGCGGACTAAACACGCGTGTATGCGGTATTTTGGGCTACAGTGCCTGCCGATGAACTCTGCACGTTTGTGTTTTCGACAATTGCAATTTTTCCAAATTATAGGTGATTCTTTTTATTTTGTGCGTGCGAACTAAACACGCGTGTATGCGGTATTTTGGGCAACAGTAGCTACCTGACGAACTTCGCACCTTTGTGCTTTCGACAATTGCAATATTTTCAATTTATAGGTGATTCTTTTTATTTTGTGCGTGCGGACTAAACACGCATGTATGCGGTATTTCGGACAACAGTGGCTGCCCGATGAACTGTGCACGTTTATGCTTTCGACAATGGCATTATTTTCAAATCATAGGTGATTCTTTTGATTTTGTACGTGCGGACTAAACACGCGTGTATGCGGTATTTCGGGCGAAGTGGCTGCCTGATGAACTTTGCACATTTGTGCTTTCGACAATTGCATTATTTTCAAATCATAGGTGATTCTTTTGATTTTGTACGTGCGGACTAAACACGCGTGTATGCGGTATTTCGGACAACAGTGGCTGCCTGATGAACTGTGCACGTTTATGCTTTCTACAATTGCATTATTTTCAAATTGTAGGTGATTCTTTTTATTTTGTACATGCAGACTAAACACGCGTGTATGCGGTATTTTGGGCAACAAAGGCTGCCTGATGAACTTCGCACGTTTGTGCTTTCGACAATTGCAATATTTTCAAATTATAGGTGATTGTTTTTATTTTGTGCGTGCAGACTAAACAAACGTGTATGCGGTATTTTGGCTACAGTGCCTGCTTGATGAACTTTGCACGTTTGTGCTTTCGACAATTGCAATATTTCCACATTATAGGTGATTCTTTTTATTTTGTGCGTGCGGACTGAACACGCGTGTATGCGGTATTTTGGGCAACAGTGGCTGCCTGATGAGCTGTGTACGTTTATAATTTCCATAATTATACTATGTTCAAATTATAGGTGGTTCTTTTTATTTTGTACGTGCGGACTAAACACGCGTGTATGCGGTATTTCGGGCAAAGTAGCTGCCTGATGAACTTTGCACGTTTGTGCTTTCGACAATTGCAATATTTCCAAATTATAGGTGATTCTTTTTATTTTGTGCGTGCAGACTAAACACGCGTGTATGCGGTATTTTATGCAACAGTGGCTGCCTGATGAACTTTGCACCTTTGTGCTTTTGACAATTACAATATTTCCAAATGATAGGTGATTGTGCGTTGGGACTAAACACGCATGTATGCGGTATTTCGGACAACAGTGGCTGCCTGATGAACTGTGCACGTTTATGCTTTCTACAATTGCATTATTTTCAAATTATGGGTGATTCTTTTAATTCTTTACGTGCGGACAAAACACGCGCGTATGCGTTATTTAGGGCAACAGTGGCTGCCCGATGAACTGTGCACGTTTATGCTTTCGACAATGGCATATTTTCAAATTATAGGTGATTCTTTTTATTTTGTGCGTGCGGAATAAACACAGGTGTATGCGGTATTTTGGACAACAGAGGCTGCCTGATGAATTTTTTACGTTTGTGCTTTCGACAATTGCAATATTTCCACATTATAGGTGATTCTTTTTTATTTTGTGCGTGCTGACTGAACACGCGTGTATGCGGTATTTGGGGCAACAGTGGCTGCCTGATGAGCTGTGTACGTTTATAATTTCCATAATTATACTATGTTCAAATTATAGGTGATTCTTTTTATTTTGTACGTGCGGACTAAACACGCGTGTATGCGGTATTTCGGGCAAAGTAGCTGCCTGATGAACTTTGCACGTTTGTGCTTTCGACAATTGCAATATTTCCAAATTATAGGTGATTCTTTTTATTTTGTGCGTGCAGACTAAACACGCGTGTATGCGGTATTTTATGCAACAGTGGCTGCCTGATGAACTTTGCACGTTTGTGCTTTCGACAATTACAATATTTCCAAATGATAGGTGATTGTGCGTTGGGACTAAACACGCGTGTATGCGGTATTTCGGACAACAGTGGCTGCCTGATGAACTGTGCACGTTTATGGTTTCTACAATTGCATTATTTTCAAATTATGGGTGATTCTTTTAATTCTTTACGTGCGGACAAAACACGCGCGTATGCGTTATTTTGGGCAACAGTGGCTGCCCGATGAACTGTGCACGTTTATGCTTTCGACAATGGCATATTTTCAAATTATAGGTGATTCTTTTTATTTTGTGCGTGTGGTATAAACACGGGTGTATGCGGTATTTTGGACAACAGAGGCTGCCTGATGAATTTTTTACGTTTGTGCTTTCGACAATTGCAATATTTCCGCATTATAGGTGATTCTTTTTATTTTGTGCGTGCGGACTTAAGAAGCGTGTATGCGGTATTTTGGGCTACAGTGCCTGCCTGAGGAAATTTGCACGTTTGTGCTTTCGACAATTCCAATATTTTCAAATTATTGGTGATTGTTTTTATTTTGTGCGTGCAGACTAAACAAACATGTATGCGGTATTTTGGGCTATAGTGCCTGCTTGATGAACTTTGCACGTTTGTGCTTTCGACAATTGCAATATTTCCAAATTATAGGTGATTCTTTTTATTTTGTGCGTGCGGAATAAACACGCGTGTATGCGGCATTTTGGACAACAGAGGCTGGCTCATGAATTTTTTACGTATGTGGTTTCGACAATTACAATATTTCCAAATTATAGGTGATTATTTTTATTTTGTGCGTGCGGACTAAACACGCGTGTATGCGGTATTTCGGGCAAAGTAGCTGCCTGATGAACTTTGAACGTTTATGTTTTCTACAAGGGCATTATTTTCAAATTATGGGTGATTCTTTTTATTTTGTGCGTGCGGACTAAACACGCGTGTATGCGGTATTTTGGGCTACAGTGCCTGCCGATGAACTCTGCACGTTTGTGTTTTCGACAATTGCAATTTTTCCAAATTATAGGTGATTCTTTTTATTTTGTGCGTGCGAACTAAACACGCGTGTATGCGGTATTTTGGGCAACAGTAGCTACCTGACGAACTTCGCACCTTTGTGCTTTCGACAATTGCAATATTTTCAATTTATAGGTGATTCTTTTTATTTTGTGCGTGCGGACTAAACACGCATGTATGCGGTATTTCGGACAACAGTGGCTGCCCGATGAACTGTGCACGTTTATGCTTTCGACAATGGCATTATTTTCAAATCATAGGTGATTCTTTTGATTTTGTACGTGCGGACTAAACACGCGTGTATGCGGTATTTCGGGCGAAGTGGCTGCCTGATGAACTTTGCACATTTGTGCTTTCGACAATTGCATTATTTTCAAATCATAGGTGATTCTTTTGATTTTGTACGTGCGGACTAAACACGCGTGTATGCGGTATTTCGGACAACAGTGGCTGCCTGATGAACTGTGCACGTTTATGCTTTCTACAATTGCATTATTTTCAAATTGTAGGTGATTCTTTTTATTTTGTACATGCAGACTAAACACGCGTGTATGCGGTATTTTGGGCAACAAAGGCTGCCTGATGAACTTCGCACGTTTGTGGTTTCGACAATTGCAATATTTTCAAATTATAGGTGATTCTATTTATTTTGTGCGTGCGGACTAAACACGCGTGTATGCGGTATTTCGTGCAATATTGGCTGCCTGATGAACTTTGCACGTTTATGTTTTCTACAATGGCATTATTTTCAAATTATGGGTGTTTCTTTTAATTCTTTACGTGCGGACTAAACACGCGTGTATGCGTTATTTTGGGCAACAGTGGCTGCCCTATGAACTGTGCACGTTTATGCTTTCGACAATGGCATATTTTCAAATTGTAGGTGATTCTTTTTATTTTGTGCGTGTGGAATAGACACGCGTCTATGCGGTATTTTGGGCAACATTGCCTGCCTGATGAACTTTGCACGTTTGTGCTTTCGACAATGGCATGTTGTGCTCATAATATTCAGGACAACAGCAATCAACAACAAAATGTGGCGATACAGCTAAAAAATAAAAGAAGATCGAGAAGGTTATCTTGCTGATCATTCAGTAACGAAAGGTAAGCAGAAAAAGTGAAACTGGATCAGACACGAGGTCCGTAATCTGCACCTCTAATCTGTTAGTCAGTCAGTTGTAGTAAAGGAGATCGTCTTGTTGTGGGTGTCCTCTTGCTGTTTGAATATGCTCGTTCAGTACAATCTACGCTACACCACTTCACAAGTTCACTCTGGATCCTACATGATACTGATGAGCTCATTGGTGATGTCTAAGCATCAGGCAATCACCACGCTTTCCCTGAGAATCGAGGATGCACATCTCCTCTCGAGCACAATAGTGGTATCAGTCCACCATGACAATACATCCAGTAGAGGGTAGCCTTTCCATGGCCTGGAAGTTACAAACACCCACTCCCCTACAGTTAAATACCCTGAAGAAAAATCCCTTCCCTCAATTTGCTTTATTCTATACATTTGCTGAACTGCATCTGCTCATCGCAGTTGTCTCGCACTCATTACAGGGAATCATGACATAACATAGGAATATTTGTCAATTACATGTGACGTGTAGCAAGGCTCTAAGCAGCTCCGGGCTGTAGAACTACAATACTGAAAAAAATTGTGAACGAAGGGTGATACAAATCCTGATTCCCTGTCATGAACATCAGACGTTGCACAACAAGAGGGTCAACAATAGAGGGTATGCAAAATAAAGGTGGTGCCCGCTGTCTTCTTTGCAATGCTTCCCCACCCGCCATAATGTGGTCTGTCTGAGTCATGCACATGACGACTTTCCGTGAAAAAAGTATCCGCATTGTGGGGCAAACAGATAACAATTGAATGATAACCTGGTTGAATGCAATAGAGTCCACAAGAAAAAAGAGAGGCAGCTCAGGTGAAGCACGGTAGTATGCCCTTCTTGAGCAGCCTAAGTAAGGTGTTCACCAGTATGCTTTCCTTACTGCCTTTGATTGCACGCGTAATGAGTAGTATACATGTAGTCCCACCACGCACAACGAAATCCTTTTTCTAATCCAGTTCTAGGAATTTCAATTCCACAGCCAGCGAATTCAAATCCAGGTCAAGCCACTTCTATGTCATCTGGGTTTTCGGTCACAGCTCCACCCATTCGCGCTGATTGATTGATCCAGGCTCCAACCATTTATGGTGATCCATCCAATGCCAATGAAAGAATGTCTAGGAAGCAAGCGAGCTTGTGAAGATGATGACTTCGTGTTTGTGTCTGTCCTTTCGTGTTCCCTAGTCTCGGGGTTTTACATTATGCATCATCCAATGCCTACATGATTCGCTACCTCTCATCGCCACACCTCAACTCACGCGCTCATAGATACTAAAATGACCTATTCTATTCATTTCTAGCTCTGGTCATCGGCCTCCAAATTGCTCACCTATTCATTGGTCCAGGGGTGGTCACTTCCATTCATTTCTAAAACCTAAAGATTGGCTCAGGATCCCATAGGATGCCGATAGGAAGATTACCAACCACGTTAGGTTACCAACGGCGCTTTGGGGCAAACAGTATGTTATATATTTCGATGACTACACACTGACTTACACTGACATTTTGAAATTGTATTTCTTAC
Source organism: Ornithodoros turicata (assembly GCF_037126465.1). Classification (NCBI taxonomy): domain Eukaryota; kingdom Metazoa; phylum Arthropoda; class Arachnida; order Ixodida; family Argasidae; genus Ornithodoros; species Ornithodoros turicata. The sequence continues at coordinate 158,839,819 of NC_088201.1, read as the reverse complement.
AGATGAATCTCGTACGAAGCGACAGGTGGTGAGAACCCAATCTCGCCAGTTAGTTGGCGTCTTACGCAAGCAAGGGAAACTAGACGGTGCATCGCGAGTCCCCAAGTATACGCCAAACAGACGAACTTTATCACCGAGAAGCAGCGTTCCTCAATAATATTTTTCATCGCCACTGTACAGACATTGCGAATATGTGTCCCATGAGTTCACGCTTTGGGGAACACCACAGTATGTGTTGATGATGACTGTATGCTTTCGCAGACATGGCAGTGCTAAATCTAGTTTCTGTTGCTGCTATTTACCGTTTCGTGTAGTTTCTTGGCTGCTCTGACGAGCCTCTATCAAGCCTCTGACACATGCTCGGTAGACTCATTTGTCATTTCAAATCACTGGTTTCTTGCTCACACGCTTTCAACTGCATGTTGGTTCATAATTCCAGCTGCATCATAGACAACCACTCATTGGTCAATTCTATTCATTTCTTGGCCGCCTTACGGTTCCCTCAAATCGCTTATTGGTTCAGGATGCTTTCTTATTAGGCCTGCACGGCTCTCCACAACAGTTGCAACACAAAAAACATGGCAAATAGTTTTCAGCTTTGATCGAGTACATCATGGCAGTGCCGGAGATATTGTAGTTCTCTTTGAGGCGCTTCTATGCACTCCTGTACATCACCACTCGCATCGATAGCGTTCTTCGCATAGGTACTATATAGATCGCTTAGACACTCATTCCTCTCCATCCACAGTCCGGCGGCAAGCTTTACTACAGAATGTTATATGACACAGAATGTTATATGTTATATTAACACACATGTGTTAATTCTTTCCTGCACATCTGCAGTAGTTGCAAAAGAACAATGTGAGCTTCACTATCTACATCACCCTTTTAAACTTACCACATGCGTAGCTTCTGCTAGGGTAGGAGTCGATGCCGTTGCAGAGGTATCGCTTGTCGTCTATGGCACCAGACTTGTTTTGACGTTTTGACGTTTGACGTGTACGAGGTGTGGCCTTTAAATAGTGGGACTGGGCATCTGGTAGGAAGAGTACCTCAGGGAGTGGGAAAAGCAATGCGCAGTTTAGTAACCTTGAACCCTTCCTCGACGAGCACCGACAAGCTGTGTTTTGTTGTCGCTCGTTCTCTATCTGCAGCAGTCCGTTGCAGGGAGGGGTATAGAGTCGTGTTGCCAGAGTCATGGCGAGTGCCAAAATGGAGCAGCGGATAAATCTGAAATTTCAAGCGAAACTGAAGAAATCTCCGAGTGAGTGCTTGAAGCTGTTGCAAGAGGTGTACGATGATAATGCGATGTCACGTACTCGACTGTTTGAGTGGCAAAAACAGTTTGCCAAGGGACGGGAAAACGTTGAAGATGATGAAACACCGGGTCGGCCCGTCACAGCAACAAAAGAAGAAAACGTTGAGAAAATTAATGCAATTGTTCGCAACGATCGCCGCCTGAGCATTCAGATGATAGCAGAAACGGTGAATGTTGACAAAGAAACCGTACGACGAATTTTGCACGAACAGTTCAACATGCACAAGGTCTGTGCCAAACTCGTTCCCAGAAACCTCAATGCTCCAGCTCAACCCGCTCGGTCGGCAAATCAGTTTCTGGCCGATAAGAAGTCTTCTGTGCTGTGCCAACCTCCTTACTCGCCAGATTTAGCTCCTTGTGACATTTTCCTGTTTCCGAAGGTGAAATCCGCATTGAAGGGAACATGTTTCCAAATTGTGGACGACCTGAAGGCCAGAATGGCAATGCTACTGAAGGGGCTAGAATCTGATGACTTCCAGCACTGTTTCCAACAATAGCAAACTCGTGTCGGACGTTGTAGAGATAGGGGAATGGAGTATGTTGAAGGGGACACCAATTGATTTCAAATATTTTGGTAACAAATTCACTTTTTCGCTCCAGTCCCATTATTTAATAGCCACACATCGTAGATACACTGTTTCTTTCTAACTATTGACACCAGCTCGTTTGATAAGCTCGTGTCATTGAACAAGATATCACATGGAGGAGCGCTTGTGTACAATGTTCTAGTTGACCCTTTTTGGCACTATCGAAAATGTGTCCAAGAGACCTCTCAAAATGTCCTGAGAGGTCTGAGAGGGCCTTTCAATAAATTTTGAAAAGTGTGGTAGGACCCTTTAGCACATCTGAAGGGTCTGAGAGGACCTTTCAAGAAATCTTGAAAGGTCTGGTAGGACCTTTCAGGCAGCACAGAGGGGTCTGAGAGGACCTTTCAGAGAAAATCTGAGAGACGTTGTAGAATCATTCATGTAGCCCTGAGGTGTTTTGGGGACCTCTCAGACAGCTTTGCGACAGTGCGTCGTGCAACACCTCTGAGAGCAAGTTGCTACATGTTTTCCGCGCCGCGGGACATGCTACCTCGTCCGCTTTAGAAAATAGTTTGCAAGATTTCACATGTTAGTGCATTATTCCTCCAAGGAACACGTGCCGTGATAACCTTGTATTGTCGATCCCCTTTGAAGCTATTCTTGCAATCCGTCCATTATTGCACTGCACGTAAGTGGAAGCGTTTCGGCCAGTCGCCAGCGGATCAATCAGTCTGTTTTGAAACGTTGAAGTGTGAGGACGTCGGCCGCGGATCTCAAGTAATTTGCGTTTTGTCTTCGGGATTCTAACTGTTTTTGAGGTATGTACACGATGTGTCAAATATGCTTTTGTGAGTGACAGGCATTCCTGTTCACTTTACGCTTTTACCACTGTTCGCAGACACGCATTATGTGCGCCGATAGGAAGATTACCAACCACGTTAGGTTACCAACGGCGCTTTGTGCCAAACGGTATGTTATATATTTCGATGCCTACACACTGACTTACACTGACATTCTGAAATTGCATTTCTTACAGATGAATCTCGTACGAAGCGACAGGTGGTGAGAACCCAGTCTCGCCAGATAGTTGGCGTCTTACGCAAGCAAGGGAAACTAGACGGTGCATCGCGAGTCCCCAGGTATACGTAAAACAGACGAACTTTATCACCGAAAAGCAGAGTTTCTCAAGAATATTTTTCATCGCCGCTGTACGGACATTGCGAATATGTGTCCCATGAGTTCACGCTTTGTGGAATACGACAGTATGTGTTGATGATGACTGTATTCTTTCGCGGATATGTAAGTGCTAAATCTAGTTTCTGCTGCTGCTGTTTACCGTTTCGTGTAGTTTCTTGCGAGCAATCCTTCAACAAATATTAGATATTCACAATTCTGCAAGACATTTGAAATAACTGTTAGATAATCTGATAGCAGTGTGCATGCCTTGACTGTATCTGTACAATCGAAGGAACTCAATATATGTGGAGTTTTGTGACATGAACTTGTCTGTATCTATCTCTGGTGTATCACAGCACTGTATGATTGTACCGCTCCGACGACAGGTGCAGCGTAGACGGCAAAATTGAACATTGATGTTCCGATGTCAGATCTGGGCATTAGCTTCTGAGAGGTCCTGAGAGGTCCTGTCAATCTGAGAGGTCCTCTCAACCTGAGAGGACCTCTCAGTCCCATAACACATTAGACCTGGGGGGTCTTTTCACTAGGGTGGTCTTGCAATTTGCTTTCCTCCAGCTAATTTGACAGGGTACAATTTAGCTTTCAAACATATTGCTTTCTCAATAGGTATACTACCAGTTTTGCTTTTGAAAGCCCCAAGTCTTCTACGATTATTTTCACTGTACATTGGATGATCGCTGTCGAAGGAAGACAAGACAAATCTGAATGGTCGCCGCCGATCCCTCGTAGCTGATTTTCGTTGTCCTTGAAGAATAGCCCGAGGATCGGAGAACCCGTGTCAAAGTAACAGGTAATCACCAGACAAGTGAGTTCACTCAACAGGGTTTTGTAACAGAATGACTACATGGGTCATTTACTGAGCTCAATATCATAAAACAATTCTGGACTGGGAAACGCCATCGCAATTTTTTTGCGCATTTCGTGCATGACACAATCGAGGGACAAAATGTCCATCCTTACGCATTCCGCTTGACTCCAGACGCGACTTGACGCCTCCTCATCGAAGGCTACTCAAATATCCTGCATGTTAAATTTATTTCAAGGCGTTATTTCAAAGACCGCATTGTTTGAGAGTTTAGAGAATTTTTGTCGAATATCATGACCGAGAACACGCGTCTGGCCACATTGTCTTGGCTGTAACGACACAGGAAATGGCGCCCTGCATAATTTTAGAATTTGGCAATTATCGTTACACTATGAAGTTTTGGCGGAGGTAGAGGATGCTGTCGACAAACTCCTTCTCCCAGTCACTACCCCTTTCACCAAGGTTTGCGAACGTGATTGTGAAATACGTGAGGAGTGAGGAGCAATGTGAAGTGGCTTTGAGAATGTTCTAGAGGGTCGAATCATACGCAGATTGCGGTGTGATTTGCTTGTATTTGCAAATGTATGCACAGGAATGACGCAAGCGCGTGATGATATGAACTAATAGTCCTCCATTCTGTAGAATTAACTGGACTCTTGGAAACATGTTTGTCGGCCCGGGCCTGGCCCGGCCCGGCCCGACCCGCGTTGGTGGGGTATTTTGCCGGCCGCGGTGCCATCGTATCTTATCGGCACGGGCTCGGCCCGGCCCGAAGCACGCAGCATATAAGAAGCCCGGCCCGGCCCGCGGGGCGGGTCGGGGGCCCGGGCCCGTGCAGGACTCTACTCAACACTTCTCGTGAACACACAGTCTATCGTTGTGCCGTGCGTCCACGGTTATTGTATTTGAAGAGAAAAGTTTCCATAGCAAGAATTGTATGTTACGAACGTTTCTACTTTTCAGCATGCAAACTTTCTTACGAAGTTATGTCATCCAGAGTTGTCCGACGATTAAAGACACAGTAGATAAAGGCAGAGCAATGCGACCAATGGCGCACTTTTGACAGAATTTTCGATTCATGGCGTGCTCTGAATTATGTTTCCCCTAGCCAGATGTCAATAGAGACACTAATCTTTATTTTGCTGTAAAATGCGGGTACCCGCAAGCACTAATACTGCCTTGCTCAGCTTCGGAAGGAACGGAACAGGAACTTTTTGATTATTGGTTTATTGAAAGGTTATTGGAGTCAATCATAACTGTGCACCACGAAATGCACAAAAAAAGTGTTTTAGAGTATTATGTATCATATACGACTGGCAAGGGGCAATGGCCTTTTTCTGCCTTGCCCATGTTATACGGCTCTTCTTCTGTCATGCACTGTAAAGCATTGTAGTTCTCCTCGCAGTCTCCCAAAGTACCGTTTGCTGATTCTACTGGCGTCCACATCCTGCACTCTGAAAATACATTCGCAGGCATTCCCGTATCAGTAACGTCATACGAGCAACACGCAAAACGAAAATAAAGAGAAAGAACGCTGTTATGGGTTCCTCAGGGTGCAATCAGTTTCTCTGATATATTTGAACTATCACGAAGAATTTTCAGTGCTGTACGTAGCAAGACAAGCATGAGAATAAATGGCGTCACTGTTGTCGCTCCTTGGAATAACTTTGTCCACTTCAGACCACTTCAAAAGAGCAGTCTCGTAGAGCATGACCTACTCAGAACAGCCCTTTATTGATTAACCTTTCCTCGTTTTTTTTTCAATAAACATATCCCCCCTTTATTGTAACCGTTAGCGACATGTAACCACTATAATAGACGTAGATTTCAAAATATCGTAGAGGTTACACGTCCGATACTTCTATTTAGAGGTTAAAAAATTCAGCGGCGATTGAGCGGTAAATGCGAGATAAATGCGTAAGCATTGAGCGCCTTTTCCGGTCCATACTTGACTTCCGGGTACACCAATCTGTTCTAAACCCAACTTTCGGTTGTCGACTTCCGGTTGTTCGCTTCCCGTCTATACTTGACTCCCGGTATGCATTTCCGGTCCAACTCAACTTCCGGTTCTCCTGTTGCGGTCTAGCCTGACTTCGGGTTTTCTATCTCCGGTCTACATCGTGTCCCAGAAATCGTGTCATTGAATTCTAATTAAAAAACTACGCCACCTAGAATCATGCGGTTAACGGCATTTGTTCTTACTAGTTTTTGCCACCTCTTGCGGTGTGGATATCATATAACCTAAGTTTAATTTTGTAAATTTTTCTGAACTGAACTCGGAAATTTGCCAAGTAAAGGTCATTACCTCACCAACATGAAGAGCACGCCTAATTTACTTAAATTCATGTTGATTGACAGTGATATTCAGGGCCTGTTGGGAAAATTAGCCGAACGTCATGCTTCTCGGAGTACTTGAGTGTAACGCGGGAAGACTTCTTGAGCGCAATCGCTGTCAATCCGACAAAAGGAGGTTGGAAACTCAGCCCACAGAATGATAGCAGAAAAAGTGACAGTTCCTTAAATTGGGAGAGGGAAGGTATGATCCCAGACGAAGCCGGACCCGATAAGCTATGTATGTGTTATCTCTTTCTACCGTGCCAGTGTGGGCTTGGTTTCCAACCTCCTTTCGTCCAGTCGCCAGTTTCGTCCAGTCGCCCAAGTCCAGTCGTCGTAACGTGTTAATGTACCCTTTACAGGGGCATTCTAAACGAAATGCGCGTCTGCTTTTTCTTCGTTCGTTGTTCTTTTTTGTTTGGAAAGTAACTTTTATAAAAGGCACTGCTCAAAAGATACTGTGCTCTCCTTCTAGCCACATATTCAACACCAGAGTTTCAGATCAGTGTGCATTCCCTCGCTGTGTTTCTGCTTGTGTATAAATTGCAGATCGTGTCAGGAATTATAAAGGATGCGCAATATTAAAGCCGCTACGACAGGCTATCCCAGCTTAACCGGGATAAACATAAAATACGTTCTTGGCATCGAAGTGCACCTGCACCAGAAGTTTCACAACGAAGAGGACAGCGAAAGAAAGCGGAAAAAAATGCGATTACCGAAGCTCATGCGGCTCTGACATCACAGCCCTTGCCACTGCAAGTGAGACAGCGCATGAGAGGTGCTTGCGGCTGCCATTAGGAACTGATGCAGCTTCCAGCTCTGTGATGTCTTGGCTTCGCTCAGGAGTGTGTTCGATGGCTTGTATCTCGCAAAGTACGACACGTAGAAGAACAATTCGTTTTTCCTCAGTATTCTGGAGCGCAGTACAATGCGTTCATGATGTAATGAACCACATCTATCAAAGTGTCCTTTGAACTCATTGCGAGGTTACTGCGCACTAATTTATCCTGGTCTACGGGATACCGAATGTTCGTTACAAATTTTCTATAGATTCGTGTTTGCTGGGCAGTCTAGGCACCCTAGCCACACTAATTGCAGTGTCTATTCAACGCAGTTCGACACTGTTCTGCTGTTACTTCCCTTCCTTGCTTAATCCATTGTCACCCTTGTGTTTTACTTCTTCATGTGCTGCAGGCCAGTGCTGCACCCAGGCCGAAAAATATCATATCGAGGATCTCCGGTTGGGCCCGCCAGCAAGAGAGCGCACGTTGCCTGAAGGAGGTTTGACCGTCGCAACAAGTTCGAAAGGATGAGGTCGGTGACTTTCATTTATTCAACCAGAAGAAAGAGGCGGCGAGATTCAACAGCACGGCGTGTGAAGGCAAGACCCATTTCTATTGCGAAAAATGTCAAGTGCACCTTTGCATGACACGAAACAATTGTTTTTATGACTTCCATCGGAAGCGAAAGTATGAATAGGTAAAAAAAATAAAATAATTTTGAACTCACTTATGTTCTCAGTTTGCCACGTCTGAGCAGCTTTGTCCATTCCAATCGACATTCCACAGCTCCTATACTAGTGTACGTTTAGCCATAATAATTTGCAGTTGCCTTATTTACGTCATTTTGGGCCAAATAATAACAGTTCATCCCAGTTATTAAATCACTTTTCAAGATGCAGTGAAAGGGTTTGCAAAGGGACTCCGTTTCCTGCCCAAAGAAAGACGAAAAGAAGTTTATTCAACGAGTGAATAGCAACAGGAAAGCCCGCGCACGCCAACGTCACGGGCGCGATCAAAACGAGAAAGATGAACGTAAGCAACGGGAAAACGAAACCAAAAACCTGTGACCAATCTGTGGCAGTGCATTACATATTACTAACAACCCCCTTTAATGCACTGGCATCAATTCAGTCAGTATCTTGACGCCCAAGCGTTCGGAATGTTCAAGAGTTTTCGGTCCAATTAGTGCATTTGTAAACAGATCTGGAGAATTCTCAGATGATTGGATGTACCGTAAGGTCATCTTCCCCTCGTCAATCTTTTACCTGAGGAAGAAGTACTGGAAATCGATGTGCTTGCTCCTTTCTGATGTCACATTTTTCCTTAAGGAAAATTGCTCCCTGGTTGTCAACCAGCAAACTTGCGGTTGCTGCGAGAATTCTTGCGCTCCGAGTTCCTCAATAAAGTGTTGAAGCCAGAGCACCTCCTTTGCAACGCGACGCGTAGCCAAGTATCGTGCTTCAACATTTGAGAACGCAGTTCTCCTTGTATCTTGCTGCTTCACGAGATAGCCGCATTAGCAACGAGGTATCTACTGAAAAACTTTCTTTCAAACGTGTCACCTGCCCAATCTGCGTCCAAGGAAACTATTCCCACTTCTCTGGTAGGTGAGCGCATAGTCCTTGGTTCAGTTTACGTAACACATAATATGCCTTTCGCCTTTCCAATGTCCTTCAGTGGGATATTCGCGGAACTGAGCCATTGAAGTGGTGACAAAGGCAAAATCCGGTCTGGTTCCGCCAGCTAGGTATAGAAATGACCCAAATGCCCGTGTGTATCGGTGCTCCATAACGTCTTGTGTTTTTCAGGCGTTCTCGGGTAGTTTTTTTTATATAGCTACTCCCAGGGCTCAACGGAGACGGTTGCACTCTTGGCATCCGTCGTTCGAAAAGTGTCCAAAATGTCATCGATGTAAGTCATTTGGTCGAGCGACAGCTTTCAGTCCTTTGATGTACTCAAATGTATGGAAATGATGTGGTTTGCTTCTCCCAATTCCCCCCGTCAAACTTTTGACTGAGGCGACCATTGAACTTAGTGATTTCCACTTCCTTTCTTGCAATGATCAGCAGGCCACCAATATAGACGTTAGGGCGATTCCACGCGAAAACGGCCCAGCGCGCCTGCTTCAGAAAACTATCGCGAATTTTTCCGAGAATTTTTAACCGTCCCTAATAATGCAAAATGACGCACCACAAAACGTTTCTTCCCAGATATCAATGTGGCGGGTGCTTGACACGAGCACAGCTCGCAGCGCTGGCGAAAACCGTACCAGGCATGAACGGCAGCTGCGGCTCATGAAAAACACCTAGAAGTGTGCGGTTTTCTTTTGCGTTTAGAGGAATCCATGCTCTACACAGCGTCGCAAATCCAGGTTGTCATACTATAAACGGTGCTGGTATACACAGGCCGGAAGTTTCGAAATTTTCTTCCTGTTTCGCAATTTTTTGTGTGCAAAATATGAACCCATTAAATTTTAATGAATTTTTCCTTCCAAGGTCTCATGGAATATTTCAACAGGAAAAATCGCAAGAGACGTAAATTTTGTAGTCATTGCGGGAAAAATAGGGATGTATGCGCTTTTTCCAAAATTCGTTACAATTGAGCTTAAAACAAGCGATGAAGAGGTCAGAAGACAGCTCAAAACAATGGGGTTTCATAGAACGAGCCTTCCCCTACAACATATGGAAACACCTGGACGGTGTTTTTTCGTACACAACAGAATTCTGCTTTTTTTTCTTTTCTTATAGTACAGGGTATTACGGCCACAGTGACCCAGGTTGCATGTATCCGGTTGGGTGCTCTACATTGTTTGTTGGGCTTTGAATCTTTTTATTATCATGTTTTCCTGGTCTGGTTGGGTTTCAATGTGCAAGCAATATGCTATGGCACAGACTCCTGCAAGGTTACCACGTTGTTTTCCTCTGAGTGTCACTTTTGTGCCGAAATAAAGTTGTTGTTTCGTGTGTATCATAACCCGCGTATTGCAATGTTGGGTGGTTAGGTTTATTGCATTGTTTCCGGTGTGCACAGTGCCGGCGACGGAGATTGGGGATTAGAGGTGATGGCCAGGCCTAAGTAGTAGTTTTTGGCGTGTGAGCTAGAGCCCTGCGCTGATGAGCACTATCACATCCGCATCCTACCCGCAAATGACGCGTTTCCCAGGGCACGCAGCCATAGGTTAGTTTCGATATACCTAGCCAAGTTTCCATGAAGTGAACGTTATTTCCCATCAGCACCAAACAGCACAAACAGAAAAAAAACTCGCAAAAACAGCTGTCACCGAACTTCATTGACACGTGCAACTTCCTCTCTCTTGGTGTGAGAGTGCGAACACCGGAGTGGCATAGCTTTTGTAGCGAGGACAGCTCGTGCGCGTCCATGATGCTACTAAATGATACACGACAGCAAACATAGATTTAGCCGTCACGAAAGAATACACGGCACCAAGCACAGCACCACATTTTGCAGCAAACTTAATAGGTAGAGCTGATTGCAAGTGGAACGCAAGATCGGCGCCGAACGCGCACCTCGACTCGAGACGCCAGAGGTCTCTGCCAGACGCGCGAGCGGCTTGCATTCACCTTCTGTTCTGTGTTCGGTACCTAGCGTGAAGAAAATTAATGGCACAACCTCTCCTGATCCGGCGCCATCCGTGTCCGACCGCAGATCACAACAAGCGTCCATATTCCGCCGAACAAGGAAGTTTCTTGCGGATATCCGCTTCCATCCTAGGATACTGCAGGGATTTATTTGTGAGCCTCACTGGAACCTAGTACAACATCGACGAAGGACCACCATGCACCACAAGATGACCGTCGCATCCAGTAGTTTTGCCATGTAAATGTTGTTTTTGCATGTTCGTCTTTTCCTGCAACGATATAATTTCGTAGACGATAAAAGCGTTAAAAGAGACAAACCGCTTTCGCGTCTACTTTACCGGTTTTCTCTCAAGGAAATGTACCAACAAGCGAAATGGATGTTTTACTGAATAGTTTCTTAGACTTATTTTTGCATTGTACAGCGTTGTCCAGCATTGAAATGTTCAACATTTAAATGTGACAGTTAAAGGGAACCTTGATCAACTGAACATGTATTTACGCGCCTAACATTCATGCTGCTGAACTAGAACTGGTCCTCAACTGGATCCATGTTCCTTTGGTCCGTAAAAGAATTCACGCAGGAGCCCAAAAAACAAATCCAGGGCACTCCACCGAATACACGCAACGTGGGTCACTCTGGCCGTAATGCCCTTTAGTACAAAACATATTATATCTCGTTTACAAAAAAAGAAAAAAAGAAACACTGTCGAGACTTTTCAATACGTTGTAGAGAAATGCTTGTTCTATAAAACTGCATTGGTCTCAGACGTCTCTCCTGCCGTCTTCAATGCGTGATTTACGCTCGATTGTAGCGAATTTTGGAAAAAGCGCATAATTCCCCTATTTTTCCTGAAATGACCACGAAAGTTACATGTCTTGCGGTTTTTCCGGTTGAAAATATTCATTAAAATTTAATGATTTGATTTTCCGCAAAAAAATCGCGCAATAGGAAGAAAGTTGCGAAAGTTCCGGCCTCTGTATGCAAGCACCGGTTACAGCATGACAACCGGAATTAGGACGCTGTGTAAAGTATGGATTCTTCTATACGCAAAAGACAACAGCACACTTCTAGGTGCTTTCCATGACCCACAGCTGCTGTTCACGCCGTACACGGCTTTCGCCAACGCTGCGAGCTTTGCTCGTGTCTAGCACCCACCACATGGAGATCTGGGAAGAAACGTTTCGTGGAATATCGGCTTGCACTATTAGGGTCTCCTACAAAGATTTCGGAAAAATTCGGGATAGTTTTTTGAGGTCCGAGCAAGTCCGCTGGATCGTTTCCATCCTTCTTCTCTTGAGGCCCTGAACGCTCCTCCTGAACCTGCTTCTACTGGCTAGAGCCTGCGCCTTCGCAAGGGGCCAGGTAGGAGCTACTATTTACTATTACTACAGGTACTAGGACCTAATACACGTGGTTTAGTTCGCATTAATGCGATTTCAGTTTCGCAGTCTTCCACGATAATTTTTTTGGAGTGTGCCTTTTAATAAAAGCTCAGCTTCAAGTCACCTTCTAACCGTACGCCCTGTTCTTTAACCTCGGGTATTAGATGCCACTGCCGACCAGACAAACAGTTTTCCGTGCTTCCCAACCGACCAGTGATCCCAATGGATATTCGACACTGTCCAGGCATGGTCCCTTGGTCCAGGCCTCCTGTTCAGTGACCTACACAACCGCCATGACTGCAGTGACATGGCGGGTGTCCACGATGAACGCCCTCTTTCGTTGACCTCACACAGCAAGTGTACACCATACCCCGGCTCCTACGCGGTGCTACCCGGAAGATTACCCCCTCCTTCTATAGGGGCGACCCTGACTGACCGCCGCTCTGGAGATCCGCCCACCCTTCTGACCAGTTGAGAGCAGCGGTTGTTGTCGTGTTCGAACTTCTTTATTCATTACCGTACATGCTTGTACGACGAACAGCGCTCGCATACTGCTGAGCAGCTTACAAGGAAAAAGAACACCAGGCTTCAATGCTCGGTCCTTTTTAGGCAGACATGGGAAAGGGCGCGCGGCATCACCTGATTGTAGCGTACGATAAACTAGATATCGATTGTACCACAGCAGATAATCAGGACATAACATTCCTTCACCCATAGTTACGACAAATATTTCCTGTGAATAGTTTAAGTGTCCAAAACACCATAGCGCATGGGTCTTGTTCTTGGACGAGTTGATCTTCGAGGAAGGACCGGCGCTGCTTCTTAGTAATCGGAGTTGCGTTCCGGACATGGCTCTTCCGCTTCGAACGCCTCTGCTGTACCTGATTGCGCGGAGACCACAGCTTTGTATGAGCTACGCGGACTTGACGGCTCCGACGACGCGTTGAACTTCCAATAGTCGTTGTCGTGTTGCATAGTGTCCGCCAGAGATGTGGAATCCCGCCACAGTTGTTTCACGTGGCAGCGCCGTTGAAAACCCCTAGCGTCCTCGACGATGTAGATCCAACGTCCTACCCTCGAGATGACTCCCCCCGGCTGGCATACTGGTTTCTGACCTGGTGGCTGACGAACCTGGACAAGCTCTCCAACTGCAAAAGAACGAGCTGGGACAACAGGGTCAGGCTCAGTACGACTCGGGTACACTAAGTCTAATATCGTTCGTAACTTGCGACGCATCAACAATTCTGCTGGGGACCAGCCAGTAGTTGAACTTGGAGTGGTCCGCAAGGTTAATAAAATACGTGCCAGTCGTGTAGAAAGGTCGCCAGACTGACGTTTGCGGAGTTCTTGCTTTACCGTTTGCACTGTTCGCTCCGCTTGCCCATTGCTTGCAGGGTGATAAGCTGGAGATAAGATGTGCTGTACTCCGTTGTTCCTGAGGAAAGCCTCAAACTCTGCTGAAGTGAACGTTGGCGCATTATCAGTCACAAACGTGTGCGGTATGCCGTGAGTTTCTAACAGGGTTCTCAGGTGCCGACACGTAGATGCCACAGTCATGGACGACACCGGAACCACTTCTGGCCATTTTGAAAATGAGTCCACTGCAATAAGAAATATGTTCCCATTGAAAGGTCCTGCAAAGTCTGCATGCAGTCTTTCCCACGGGTTATTCGGCAGCGGCCATGGATGCACACAACGTGACGGTGCATTTCCTGTGGCTTGACATGCCCTACATTCGCCCACGGCCTGTTCAATATTCCGGTCTAACCCCGGCCACCAAACGTAGCTTCTTGCCAGGGCCTTGGTGCGCACTACTCCTTGATGGCCTGCGTGTAACAACTGAAGGAGCTGCTGTCTGCAGCTCTCTGGGATCACAACGCGGTAACCTCGTAACAGACATCCTCTGAGGATAGAAATTTCGTTTCGTACCTTGAAAAAATCAGGAGTCTCTTGTGCCTCTTTTGGCCATCCCTGCAGTACCCAACGCGTAACTCTTCTCAGCACTCTTCTTTGCTGGTCTCATCCGCAATCTTCTTCGCAGTCAAAGCAGTCAAAGACGTGTCTTGCATAGCCTCCACCACAAGGACTTGCACGCTGTCGTCCACAAGGTTGTCCTCAATGTCATCTTCAACGGGAAGGCGACTGAGATCGTCGGCGCACAGCATATCTTTTCCGGGCCTGTAGATGATCTGGTAATCCAAAGCTCCTAGTTGTAGGCTCCATCTTAGCATCTGTGGTGAAATCATCGTAGGTGTAGGCTTCGCCGGGTTGAACGGTTCCACGAGAGGCTTGTGGTCTGTGTAGATAGTCACCCTTCTGCCTGTAACAGACTGTCGGAACTTGGTTATCCCAAAGATAATCGCAAGAGCTTCACGGTCTACTTGGGCGTAGTTTCTTTCACTTGTCATCGTTCGCGAAGCGAAACACACCGGCGCATCCTCCCCGTTGTCCACTACATGTGATAACATTTCGCCTAATCCGTACGGTGACGCATCTACACTGAGTGTAAGTGCGCGTTTCACGTCGTAGTGGACGAGCAGGCGATCATATCGCAGCAACTGCTTCACTCTGTGGAATGCTGCATCATGTTCTTTTGTCCATTTCCATGTGGCGTTCTTGTCAAGAAGGCGGTAGAGGCACTCTAGTTCTGTCGCTTTGTTTGGGAGAAACCGGTCGTAAGGCTGTGGCCAGTACCCCCGAAACTTGTCCGCAAGAATGCCGTGTTGAAAACATGGTCCAAAGAGACTCTTCCGGTTCTGGGGGCATTTCCCGTCGAAGTCTGGCACGGCAATGATGTACACCACCTTGAAGTGTTGATTGCGAAGGGAGACGGCCCAAGTCTGATTGGACGAAATTGGTTCAAGGCATCGAACATCTCTGTAGATGTTGTGAACACAGTAGAGTCAATGGATCGTAAATGGATGCAATATCCGGTGTGCCAACGAGAATTTGGGAGATACACTGGTTCGAAGGTGACCTTAAACATGCCGCCAAGCGCAAGCCCTATCTACCTCAAGCCGAGACAGATTCCGTTCGCCATGCGCGATAAGGTGGATGAAACGCTAGAAGCTATGATTGCGGAAGGTATATTGGAGCTGGTTACATTTTCTAACTGGGCAACAGCGATAGCACCAGTCTTCAAGAAAGATGAATCCGTGAGAATCTGCGGCAATTATAAAGCAACAGTGAACAGGGCTTTACTGCCGGATCAATACCCGCTACCTATTGCAGACGAAATTTTTGGAAATATTGCGGGAGGAGAGTTCTTCTCGAAGCTAGATTTGTACCAAGCCTACTTGCAGCTCGAGATGGAGGATAAGTCATCGGATGTGCTCACTCTGAACACACACCGAGGCCTGTACCGCGTAAAAAGACTACCATATGGTATCTCTGCGGCTCCAGGAATATTTCAGAGATTTATGGAGAACCTGCTCTCGGGGATATCTGGGGTCGCTGCTTTATTAGACGACATAATCATCAGTGGTCATACCGTGCAAGAACACGATGAAAGAATGTCAGAAGTTTTGACCCGGTTAAGTCAGGCAGGATTAAAGTTAAACGAGAAAAAGTGTGTTTTCTTGACACGAGAAGTAACCTTCCTTGGGTTTTGCGTCGATGCAAGAGGTATCCGCGCAACACAAGATAAGGTGGATGCAATCCGCAACGCGAGGAAGCCGTCAAATGTGAGGGAGCTGCAATCATTTCTAGGATTGTGCTGTCGTGTTCGAATGTCCAGTATGTCAAGCGGGGGATGTTTATCGGTGAACGAGTAAACGAGGCGCTCTCAATCGCTGAAAGATGGACGCAGCTCGCTCGCTCCGTAGGAACACTGATGTGACGCCTGAGACCAAACCTACTGCGGAAGCCTCTGCAGCGCCCTCCAGCTCAGCACCGCAACCTCGAACCCATTTGAACCATTTGAAGAAGGGGCATTCACTTATGGTGTAGTCATACATATGGCTTAATAATTCTATGTTTAATTAAGAGTTAATAGTTAAAAGCTCGTGGTGGATAGACTAACATCATCTTGCCTTGATCACATTAATGTCAGATCGCTTGACGTACCGCTACTACCAGGAGTCATAGTGCAAAAAGTATCAGTGCATTATATCACAGTTATGTTGAAAACAAACTCTGCCTCCACTCCATCAACCTTGAACTCCAAGTATATCGATCATATTAACACTGATGCATTTGACAGATATTCGGTGCAGTGTGATTGGTCCATACTACGTGACTGTGAAAATCACCTACAGGCTAACGACCTGCTTGTTCAATACTTTTCCGAAAATTATCAGACGGCAAAGAAAAAACTTAAGGCTACCAAGAGGTGCTTGGAGCCATGGATTAGCAACGAGATAATCGATATGATTAAGCGGAAAAAATAATAGTGGAGGAGGTGCTGATGTCGTTCTCGGATGGAAAGTAGGAGAAATCAAAAAGCAACGTGGAACCTCATCAATGCGATTAGAGGCCAGCCATCCAAGAAGGCTTTGGATGGTGTCCTGACTAGCAGATCTGCGAATACGGATACGGATACTTGACAAGATCAGTACTTATTTTGCATCGGTATACCGCTTCCCGCACACTGGCTCAAAGTCTCATTTGGCTTATACGTGTTTGTTTCCACAGTTGCAAGAGCCCGAACTGCGACTTATAGTTAATAGCATACCTAATAAATCATACGGTTGTGACAATATTCGGTTATGTGATATCAAGCGTAATTATGACTTAATTAGTCACAGTTTGCTGTTTATCTTGCATGGAACAGCTACCTCGGGCATTATTCCCTCGGCATTAAAAAGAGCCATCGTCAGACCAGTGTTTAAGGGAAGTCCTAAAAATCAGGTGGGAAATTATAGACCAATCCCGTTGCTTGCAATGTTATCTGTTATAATGGGAAAACGTGTATACAATATGTCAAGTTTCATGTTTGTAGTAGACAAAGGCATATGAGACGCGCGCGCTGCGTGAATCAGCTGTTCGGCTTGCGATAGTTGGTTAGTCTACGTCCGGCGTCAGCCGAATAAAGATGTTTGCCCTTTGACCCCGCTCGGTCTTCGTACAGTGTTACAATGTTAAAACACAATATTACCTCTGACATGCAGTATGGATTTACCGAAGGGAAGGGGACGCAGTTACTTCTTGATGATTTCGCAGACTTGGTTTACAGCTTTTTCGATCATAATAAGTTTGTCACCTGCTTATTTCTTGATTTATCAAAGGCTTTTGATTCTCTGTCACATACTCTTTTGTTGCAGAAACTTTATGCTTATGCTTTACGTCGTCCAATGCATGTATGGTTAAGGATCTTTCTGGATGGGAGCACGCAGTGTGTATATTTGTGGAGACTACAGCAACCTGATTGATGTTTGTTCCGGGGTGCCTTGAGGCACTGCTTTAGCCCCTTTATTATTCACTTTGTATGTAAATGATATGCATCATGCGCTTTCACACAGTTTGTTATATCAGTATACTGACGGCACAGTTTTGGCTACGGTTCATGTTGCTTACGCAGAATCCGTACACCTCTTGCAGCAGGATGCTTGCGCAGCGTGGGATTGGTTACACGAGAATCAAATACGGGTTAATCCAGCAAAAGCCCAGCTAACAGTATTCCACAGTACTCTCAAACGTGTGCATGCCACATTGCCGCTTAGTTTACATTACTCTAAGTGTGATAACTGTGTTTGTGTAAGTCTCATCTATAGTAATACGGTTAAATATTTGGGTACCTTATTCAACACTGATGTGTCTTGGAATGATCACGTGATTTGAGTCTCTTCAAAGCTATAAGAAAGACTTCCTGTTTATTATATGCGCTACGTGGTACTACCCCTACCAGAGTAAGAAAAACTATTTTAGAAAGTTTACGGTATGGTATCATTCGATACTGTGTGACCACCATATTTGGACATTACAGTGAGACTTGGAAATGTAGAATTAACTTCATCTTAAAAAACTGTCTGAAGAGCGTTGTCTATGGTACTCCTGCACAGTGTGTGCAGCTTCCTCGTTTTGAAAACCTTTCATATACACTGTTGTTTTGAGGTATTTCTGGGCGCCCTAGCCCCACCTGGGTGCTAGACTCGTCAAAGCAGAACTAAGTTCAAAAGATGACGTCGCGCGGGGAGGAGTTTTGAACTTCCGAAGTTCAAGAAAAATGTTTCCCTTTCCCGGCAACTGAAGTTGGGTGTACATCAGTGCCGATCAAGATCAGTGTGTGCGCGATCCGCCCACTGGCTCGAGCGTGATAGAATGAAGAATGAGAAAGCGCACCGCTTCTGTCCGCTCCGGTGAAGAGTGAAATGCAGAGCAATACATCCTTGAAGGACTTAAGGTCAAACCGTAGATTGTCAAATATATTTGGGCTGCGCGAACATTAAAATATTTCAGATCTCGAGGCGCGATAACTGTGAATCAATATTTCTTCCAAACTGAATACATACAGAAACAGCATGGCTTGAGGCCTGATCCTATGGCATCACAAAACACCCGCGCTACTCGTAATGGTAAAAAGGAAAACTGTTGTACGATTCATGGACATTGCCGGCCGTGCAGTCCTCCGTCAAGTTATGCAAACAAACAAAAAAAATGCATAAGAGGTCGAAAAGACGAAGCTACCCGGTGACACGGCTTTTCTTGTAACCTCCTCACAATTGCTCCAGATAGCTTCGTCGTTTCAACCTTGCTGCCGCTATCAGCAGAAGCATGGAAGAGGGAACTGAAGGGGAGACTCATCTTTTCTTTCCACAGTATTCTACATTAAGAGGACATACCACCCCCTGTTTTCTATGTGAACTTTGCATAGGTTTTTTGGCTGAACTACGAGACAGATCGGCTTGTGGACACTTTCATTGGAAAGGTGACGTCAAGATCTCTTAACTCTGGGAACTGAAATATCGCTCTAGCGTTGTAATTTTTTTTTACGGACCCCCGAAGGTGGGAACCCCTCTGTTTTCTATGTGAACTTTGCATAGGTTTTGTGGCTGAACTACGAGACAGATCGGAATGCGGAAACTTTCATCGGAAAGGTGACGTCAAGATATCTTAACTCTGGGAACTGAAATATCGTTCTAGCGTCGTAATTTTTTTTTAAAAAAGAAAAAGAAACGAATTTTGTCGCTACAGCTTCAAAAAATCCAAATAAATAAATGAAAGCAAATAAAAACAATCCGCTTCTGAGGTTAACCGGGGACATGTTTCAGGATTCAAATGACGCGTTTTTTGTGTGTTTTTAGCATTCTGTTTTTCCGAAAAAGAATTAAAAGTGAGTACAGGCATGCATCCAAGGCGTTTACCACTGATTCCGGAAGGTGGCGCCGTCCGCTCGCAGCGCCCGAACGTAGTCCGCTCGTACACATCCGCCATCCGCGTATTGCGCAGCAGCTGATCGGCGTCCGTGGTTTCGGCGGTTCGTCCTGAAGTGACCAATTCGTGGCTAAGTTACGCGTTTTTTTAACTTTCTTGTCCTGTTCATTTGCTCTCTGTCCTTGTGTGTTTTCTGCGTGTTCATAGTATTTACCCATTATGGCTCGAAGTCACGTCTACGGACAACGGAAACGTAAGAAGAAGGACTTTGCGAATTTACGTGGTAGAGGCAGGCATGTGACGGAGCCTGTGGATTTGAGAGATTTTGGTAATGCAGGATGCTCCAGCCGTGCTGTTCCCAGTGATCGTTGCACTTCGACGACTCCACATCGCGCAGATACCCTTGTAGGCTCAACCTTTGGTGGTAGTGTTGTTCCTCAAACTGTAAGTGGTGCCGGTCGGAATGCTTGTTTCGCTTCGAGCACAAGCGAAATTCGTCCTTCAAATTCGTCATTTGCTGATTCAGCTGAGGTAGATAATGTAGTCCCCTGCAGTTCAGGTTGTGACGAGCTTGCCGGTTCCAGAGCAAGTCCCGTTCCAATCACTGCCGCTGTTACACCCAGTCGATCTCCATCTTTCGATACTCGCAATGTTCACCAGACACAGAGTTAGCGCACAAGCAGTGTGAATGGTCGGCGTATAGTGGAGATTGATCACTTCTTCTCGTCTTTGCAAAGTTTGTCGGTACATAGTCCGTTTGGTTGCGGCCTGGCTGACATGGAAATTGTATCAGAACATCGGCGAGGTCTGTGTAGCTCTTTCAGTTTGAAGTGCAGGATGTGTCTGAGGAAAGATGTAGTCACAACGGAGGCACCAGTTGATCAACTTGTTCAACAACGCATGGACGTCAATTCCTCAGCAGTGAACGGTATCGTGTCTATAGGTTCTGGTTTCTCAGGCCTTCTCGAGCTCCTAGGTGCTCTGGACATACCCGGCATGGCTAGTAGCACGTACAGTAAGTATCAGGATATTGTTGCTAAAGGAATCGACGAAACAGCTTGGGAAGAAATAAGAAAAGCAGGCATTGAGGAAGCTCGGTTAGCTAGGGAGGCTGGGGACGTCGTTGCCGATGGTGCTTGGTGCAAACGTTCATACAAGAACAAGTACGACGCTCTTTCTGGCTTGGTAAGTAAATATTTTTATCTACACTTAATAAAGGTGCCCGAAAAAGGAGGATTTATCTTGCACACCGCTTGGCGGACGGGATATACAGGAAGTCTGTGCCCACCATTTGTGGAAAGAACACTGTGAGCATTTATTTGGAGGAAAAAGTTGACCCCTCTGGTGCTATCAGTGGCACTGCTGTCTTTTGGTAAACACACTTTCTAGAGTGGTATACATCCCGTGGCATTAGTTCGTACGATACGCGTACAAATGCATAATTCCTGGAAACATTGTCATTGGGGGTAGAGTTTTGTGGAATACAATCCTGACACATTTTCGTTTTTGCAGGCTGTAATTGTTGGGTACCGCACAAAGAAAGTACTGTTCCTAGGCGTCCGGAACAAATTTTGTACACTGTGCGCAAGTTGCAAGGCAGGGTCGAGCCCAAAAAAGCATCTGTGCTTCAAGAACTGGGACAGCAGCTCTACCAGTATGGAGAAGGATATCGTCGTTGAAGGCTTCAGGCGCAGCATTGAGTTGCACGGGGTAAAGTACTTGCAGTTGATCGCTGACGGTGATTCGAGCACATACAAGTCAATTTTTGAAGCTGCACCGTACCAGCATCAGGTAGTTCAGAAGGTAGAATGTCACAACCACCCTCTTCGAAACTATGTAAGTCGTCTTCGAGATGTTGCTTTGGCAAAGAGAACAACCCCCATTCCCCTATCGCTGAAGAAGCTACTTCTGGATAATGCTGTTCGACTAAGAGTTGGAGTTGCTAGGGCTATTCACTATCGCAAAGAGCAGGCCGAGTTCAGCAAACAAGATCAGATTCGGAACCTGGTGGCTGATATCCGTAATGGCAGTGTACAACACCAGCCCTGGGAAGTATGCAAAAATTATGCTGAAGCGTAAAGCAGCTGTCCGTGCTGCTTGCATAAGGCATCGGAGTTCTGGGGCTGCTCGCTGTAAGCGTTCACTTGAAGGTGTGCCTTGCAAGCGTGCTTCCAGCGACAACCACTATGGTTCCATAGTGGATGCTCCAGACATGAACCACGATGACTATGTTGAAGCTGCTGCGGCGTACAAGGATTCCCTTGTGCTCTCCCAACCAGATGCAGAGCAGCTCGAGGCTGATACTCGAGGTCAAGAAGGGAGAACTTTGTGGATGCAGGAGAGGCGAAAGCGACTCACCGCTTCTAATTTTGGCAAGGTATGCAAGATGCGAGATGCAACGAGCAGTGCAAGTACTGTTCGTTCCTTGCTCTATGGTCATTTTGACACTGAGGCTCTCTGATATGGTCGCGACACTGAGCCCATTGCAATTGCTAAGCTGCAGGATGAGTTAGGGGTGACTGTTTCACCATGCGGCCTTGTTGTTGATCAGGAGTTTGCATACCTTGCTGCAACACCTGATGGGCTTGTCGGTGACGACACTGTCGTGGAAGTGAAGTGCCCTTATTCGGCTCGGTCCCTTACCCCTGTGGAGGGAGTGCGGGCAAAAAAAATCACCTTTTGCGCTATTGATAACTCTGGTAATATTTCGTTGAAGGAAAACCATGACTACCACTATCAGGTGCAGGGACAGCTCCACATCACTCGACGTCAGTTTTGTCTTTTTGTGGTATATTCTGATGAGGAAATTTTTGTCCAGAAGATCGAGAGAAATGATGGCTTCTGGAGCAAAATGATTGGCCACCTTCAACTGTTCTACTCGCATAGCCTTCTACCGGAGTTGGTTGACCCTCGTCAGTCCCGTGGGCTGCAGCTCAGAGATAACAAGAAGAGTAACCATCAGGTTGCCTCGCTCTGTGATGCCGCCAAAACAACTTCCAATCAGGGCTATTCATCCAGAAAGAGACGGAAGACTGGTAAAGATAGCTCACCTGCCGCTGTTCTGTAATTATGGCTAGACTGTGGACTGTGGGCTTCCACACGTTGATGCTATATGTGTGAGGCCATCATGGTATTCTGCCTTGGCTTGAGTGTATGAAGATATAGCAAAGCTGTCCCCAAACCGTCGTTCTTCCCAGGCATGATTGAAACACGTCCACACGTTGATGCTATATGTGTGAGGCCATCATGGTATTCTACCTTGGCTTGAGTGTATGAAGATATAGCAAAGCTGTCCCCAAACCGTCGTTCTTCCCAGGCATTGTTGAAACACGTCCACACGTTGATGCTATATGTGTGAGGCCATCATGGTATTCTACCTTGGCTTGAGTGTATGAAGATATAGCAAAGCTGTCCCCAAACCGTCGTTCTTCCCAGGCATTGTTGAAACACGTCCACACGTTGATGCTATATGTGTGAGGCCATCATGGTATTCTGCCTTGGCTTGAGTGTATGAAGATATAGCAAAGCTGTCCCCAAACCGTCGTTCTTCCCAGGCATGATTGAAACACGTCCACACGTTGATGCTATATGTGTGAGGCCATCATGGTATTCTGCCTTGGCTTGAGTGTATGAAGATATAGCAAAGCTGTCCCCAAACCGTCGTTCTTCCCAGGCATTGTTGAAACACGTCCACACGTTGATGCTATATGTGTGAGGCCATCATGGTATTCTGCCTTGGCTTGAGTGTATGAAGATATAGCAAAGCTGTCCCCAAACCGTCGTTCTCCCCAGGCATGGTTGAAACACGTCCACACGTTGATGCTATATGTGTGAGGCCATCATGGTATTCTACCTTTGCTTGAGTGTATGAAAATTGTGGAAAGAAACATGAATGGTATTCCTAGCACTTTTGAAGCTCCACCAGCCTGTTCAGATGTCGACATCCTGAGTATGAATCCATTTTGATATTTTGACAAGGTCGGTAAGTATCATAATTGTGCAGAGCTGTCTCCCAACTGTCGCCAGTTCCCCGCATTGTTGAGCACGAGCAACATCCCAACATGTCGCTCTGCGTTACGCCTTCTTGCCATCTTGCCTTTCCTTGGGTGTCATTTCAACATATGAAAATTGTATTTTCAGATTCAGGTATCCAGTACTACTGCAAATATGATGGCCAGACACCCAAAGGTCAAACTTCCTAAGTGTTACTGTCTTTACCTGTCATTTGAAAATTTCCTACTCTCTCCCTGATTATGAAGCACCTGCCCTTGCCAGTGTTGTACCTGGTTCAGCATTATGTGGCCAATGATGAATGGTGCCCTGTTGGACATTTTTTTTCCATAAACACACACTCTGAGGCTTTAGCTGCCAACTGACAAGCATGGCAAAAGCAACTATCAGTTGCTACTTCATTGCTCAAAAAGGAAACTCGTTGCTGAGTAACACGTTCCAAGTTTTTACTATTCCCATATTATGAATCTGGCTCTGTCCACCAGGATGCTATATGTTGATGCCGTATGTGCGAGACCTTCATGTCAAAGTGTGCCTACATGCAGCGGACTGTATGGTACTTCATTATGTGTGTATGCCACATCGCCAATGAAATGTGCTGTTGGATACTGTATCCATGAATGAACATTCTGAGGCTACAAGCATGAGCTGATACGCATAAGTAATGCAGAAAACGTGACGATGTATACATGCTGCGTTCTTCAATAAAATATCTCCTATCTACCAATAGTGAACACATGCTACTGATTTCTTTTTAATCTTTCGGGTGCTGGCTGTCTAGGATTTTCTGCTTGCAGGAATCTGTGAACCAGTGGTTACTAACAATGGCTATTGGTCACCTTGACCAGATTTCATCTGAAGAAAAACTTGAGACCGGGGGAACACTGCAAACACATCTGTACGGACCACAATACGAATTTGAGGAGAAATACATTTTTTCCCTTGAAAAGCTTGCTATGAAGCATAATATATTTTATTAACCAAAATATATCGCACGAGTTGCACCCGTAGGAAAATACCCAGCCATCTCATTCAGGCTACAGTGGGCATCAGTGACTCACACTCATAGTGGCAAGCAACGCAGTAGTCTTTCAATTTCAAATTTCACACGCATTATCATCCACCACCTCGCTGTGTTTAGAGTTTCTGCTCCAGGAAATATCACGGGGAGGGGCGCATATGTGCCCTGGACCAACTTCAAAGGAAACTACTGGTCTCAGGGTGCCTAAGGTAACGAGCAGACAGCCCAGCCGGAAGCTGGCTGACGGCATGAAGCCATTACAAAATCGCCATCGGAATGATGATAGTTGTTTACAAAATTTTATCGGGCAGGTCTTGCGTAAGATGTGGGCCATTTGTACACTAATCATGGGGCAAAGTGTGCGATGGCAGGAGGAACAGGTTAGAAAAAGCTTTGACTACGTTGCTGCTGCTGACAGAAGTGAGCATAGGATTGGGGATCAGATGACGTGGTTGTTATAATACAGCAGGTAATGGTGGTAACATCGTTCTGTGTCGTCATGACATGGCGGCTAAAATGGTGAGCGTTCACCACGGTGAGCGCACAGGCCTGCATGCACTCGTGGGGTGTCCCTTAGCACGACACTCTTCACACGACTCCATTGGCTTGTGTACGATGCCACGACGCGGACCCGGTGCTTTCAGCCATGGTCCATAGCGTTTCACGAGGGCTGTGCGGAGGATGCCTGCTAGGCACGATAACCCCCGTCCCGTCGAAATGTGATAGCCATCCCGTGAAAGCATCCCCTCTTTCACCTCCTTGTTCCTGGTAAAGACCTTGTGCTGGAAAAGATATTTGAACATATATACGGAATGTTTTTGCGAACAGCACTTCACAAAGACAGCAATACAAATAAACCGGAATTCCTGGTAGGCATGTGCCAGTACTTCGTACGCATTTTATTTTCGTAAAAATTGCGCGATAAAAAGCAACTGGAAACTAGCTTTGTGATACTTGAATTACAAACAGGCACCACATCAAGACCATCACCTGTTTGTAATTCAAGCACCACAAAGGTAGCCCCAGTTACTTTTTGTCGCACTGTTTTTCCAAAACTAACGAGCATTATAAAATACCTGCCATGACCACCAGGAAGCAGGAAGTTCCAGAGTTAGCGTTCGAGAAGCGACTACTCACGTCAATGCTCGACACCGTAGCGTCACCGGCACGGACAGCTGGAATCGTGCGCAGCATCGCGTTATATCCCTGAATTGTGCCAGAAAGTTCAGGCCGCCTTGTCTGTGGCATCAGCTTATACAGGAATATATGCTCCGCGTAGCCTTTCGCCACCTCAACGGTATCCTGTGAAAGAAGACAATTCATTGAAATGAATCTTCCCTGGCGTGTCAGAGGAAATGGGTTTTAGCAGCACGGAGATTGAAATCGTTGCAATCTGTACTTACTGAGACTTCCCGCAAAACAGCTGCGGCACTCTTCCCATCCTGGATATCGTTGCCACCGATATACATGACGATCCAGTCTACTGCTAGGTGCAGTCGATGGATTTTTTCGCTCAGACGGGCCGCTGTAGCTCCGGGATAGCTAAAAGTGACGATTTCCACGTCAGAGTCTACGAACAGCCTGTCGCGCGTCATAAACTTCAGCTGGCTACTGCCAACCAACGCGCCTTTCATCGTTTACGTTTCTCTGGGATCACAATGCGTTATGCGGCGAACTGCAAAGTCAGTTGAACGCTAAACAAGTAAATCTCCGAAGAAGCTGCAAGGGAGAACCATGCGTGCGTCTGTGCCGTGCGCGAGACGTAGTTGGCGCCGATGCGTAGTCCTCCTCTCCACAGCTGTCTGGTCGTCTGCTCGCTGAGGTCGACGCTGACGCGACCACCAAGCCTTTGGCAGCCCGCTCGTGCAGACGCGGATGTTATGTGACGGGGCCCACACAACAAATCCACCGCATGCAAAAATATAAATAAAATCAAATGCGTTTGTGGTGTTTTGCACATTGGTTTAGGGCCTTATGGACCAGCGAAACCAAATATAGTGGGATGACCGTGAGGGTGGGGACGTTTGCCACAAGATTTCGCGGCACGCTACCCAAACCCGGATTTATTTGTCATGAGCATTCTGCATGTATTCCTAAGAATCCTTCGCTGTAGTGGGACGATCATATGTTTAAACACTAAAAACAACAAATTATTTATCGAGCGGTCAAAAGCTTCCTTTTATGAACTGTATATGCACCGCGGAAAGGATGGACATTCGCCTGCGATCTCTGACGGTGAAAATGAAATCATAGTTCGATTGCCGCGGAAATAAACACTTTCTTTTATTTTTGAATCGGATAGTCCGTAATTGATGCAAACTACACTATGATAAACAGTCGCGTCCGAAATATCGAATATTCAGACAAACAATTCAACACGTCAGCTTGAACAGACTGGAAGACAGGTTGCTTTATCTTGGAATTATGAAATTTTTATCGTGGTTGAGGAAGGCCCGGCTAGCATTAAACCCCATAAAAAAGTGATAATAATACAGTGAAGGAAGTAACAAATTGATACCTGCCGTCTGCACGCACACTGTATCACGAAATTGGCCAAATCCGGCGGCCATTTACTCAAAATCGCCGCCAAAATTTTGGCACGATTTTCGGGTACGTTATGGAGCTATCCTTCCCGAGAACACAGAAAGAAAATTGGAATGGACAAATGGGACTGGCCATCGGGCCCGCTGCGAGCCTGGGGAACACTTAGAGCAAAGGTGGGTTTGGATAGGGCCTCAGTATGGAAACACTGGTGTATGGGCAGGGCACGGGCCTGAAAATCCGGCCCATGCAGTGCTCTACCCCTTCTCAAAGGCGACTACAGTGCCAAAATGCGCATGACCTGTGCATACGTGCACTGTTTGGTTTGTTTGATAGCTGAAGAAACTCGGGACGGGGGACAAGACAGCCGTTTCTATAGAAAAGCGCTATCACACATTTTGTTTTCCCAAATGTTCGCGTAAGCCAGACGGACACTTGGTAGTTTGACGAAATGGGCATTTGCACCGTATGACGTGCAACCCATTATTTGAGGGTGAAATCCATACCCGACCCCTAAATCCTCTGACAAGACCCGCCACCCGCGCTCTACCAGAAAATGAAATCCACACCCAACCGGACCCGACCAGCAGGGGCTGCGGCGCCTTTGTTTACTTATTATTTGGTATGATCTTTTCTCTTCGTTGTTGTTGCTGTAGCCGTTGCTTGTTCGTGGCCGACCCGCCAGCAGCGCTTGTGCCAAAAACGCTGCCCGCAACAGTCTCGCTACCCGCGCGGGTGTCAATAATATCACCCGCAACCGACCCGCTACCCGCGGGGAACTCCAAACCGGGATCCGCACCGCAGGATAGAGCGTGTCGTGCAGAACCCTGCACTACGCCTGAAAACTCCGCACTTCGGCTTTCCTCTTGATCAGCGTCTCACTCTGCTTCACGGAGAGAGCGGTGTCGTGTGTACGCGGTTGCTCCTCTCTGGCTTTGTTGAAGGACGCTCCTTCTGCTGTCCAAACGCGCCCACCACGCCTGTGGGCCCCAACGTGTGTGAGTGCATGTGTGTGGAATTTTGAGTAGCAAGCCGTAGCCATCTGGCTGACATCTCCTAACCCCTATGTAGAAGAAGAACCGAGACCCAACACAAACATTCAGCTGTCGAGTATCATGAAGTCTGTTGACATACATGCCGCACCATGTGTTCTCGAATCCGAACCTGGCACGGGCACGTGCGAAAAACGTAAAGCCCGGCCCGACAAGACCCACGCAATGCTCTAAAAGAGAGTGCGAAACCCTATCGAAATTTGCTAGCAGTCCTGTGCGAGCGCACCGGCCTTGAGTTCTACTATGAAATAATGCGAGCCGATTGAGGGAGCGCTTTCACGACACCAATCGACAGCAACGAACGTCATGGTTCAACAGCGTAAATGTCACTGGCAAGAAAAGCAGGGATGTTTTGCAACGGGATGTTGCAGTGTCATATGACCGTCGACAACCCCGCGTCCTTTCTGGATACTGTTGCCTCTGACAAAAATTGCTATTCAGCTCAACTGGAGTCCCCCGATACTCTCAGGCACACGTGATCCTGTGACACCACGAAAACTGAAAACTACGGTCACTATATCACGAATAGACACCTCCACGGACAGTCTCTGCGTATCGGGTGAAAAGCTTTAGCCCGCTGCTACCGATCAGAGCAATCTTCATCCACGAGAAAGCGAGGTGGTAACGGCGGTACGCGACAGTCACACGGCATGTTCGAGAAATGCCAGTAAAACGTACACAGCAAACGCGAGACGACCAAATCCACCGCGCAAAAGCAAATCGGGGAAAGGAGGAAATCTAAAAATAAAGAAAACACAACCCAGCACATAGGTCTCCGCCTGTCACGTGGGCTTGTCGTGTCCTCCAATCAGAGACGCGATGGACTTCTTACAAAGTCGGCGGAGTGAGAAGGGCGCGTGTGGCGCCATCTATCGCAGAAAAAAGTTCATTTTTGAGTTGAGACCTATGTGATATGTCCTCTTAAGTGACGGAGTAATTAACACCGTCGAGCTTTTGCGCAAAGAAAATTCTCCCCAGCATTTTTTATTGGTGAAGGGTAATGTGTTTTGTGTTGAAATTGGTTGAGAAAAACGAAATGCCCTTTCTGTTACGGACAAGGAAAAACACAAAGAACGACAAAAAACAAACGACATTAAAAAAGTTGCGCTGACTTGGCACATTTCAGAGATCTATTCAGAATATTTCTCGCGACTGAAAATCGGAAAGTGCGCGCAAGTCACACCAAAAGTTAGTCGATGACAAGCGCCAGTGACACACCGAAGTAGAATTTTAAGCCTCTGTTTCGTGGCCACATTACACGACACACCCGCTGTATCGTCATGTGTGCTATACGTGTATTTGGGATCAGTGAACACAACAACGCTTCGGTTGAAAACTATTTGTTTCCTATTTCCTTTCTCCCTTCTCTGGTCTCCCTTCAAATCCGCGTATTGATCTTTCGCCTTTTGGGGCCAGATCTTTCGCGGTGGAGGGAGGCGAAAGGGAGCCGGTCCTTCATATATGGAGAATGGCCCCTTGATAACGCGGTCCGCCCCTGGGTGGGCCGTGTCTTTGACTGGAACGGCCGATAAAAAGGTCGACGGGGCAGTACCGCTCGCGGTGCTGTCTTTCTCTATGTATCTGCTGGCTTCTTTTTCAGAATGACCCTGTGTAAATTTGAGCACATATAAACAGACTAGTGCCCGCACTGCGACGACACAACCCCTTCATCGTAAATGGGACGGAAAAGTCGCGTGTCCGAAAAACCCTGGGTCCGTGCACTTGCAAGCGCTCATTTCGAGGTGCTGCTCCTCTGCATAGAAAGGCACCGACGCTTTCCAACGCCCTGCACATGCAGTGTTCATGTCTCTGTTGTGTGCATTTTATATTTAGGATGCATCTGTTAATCAGAAGGAAAGCTGTTGTCCTCCTCCGGGTCTCAATGGAAAATCCCATTTTTGTGCAACAAGGAAACCACGTTAAAACAAGGACATCACGGAACCTGCGGCCAAGGGAAGTACAATGTCATACGTGAAGAACACAACAATCTTGTGCGCAGTGATATCATTATCCATGACGAGAAGCGCATCTTGCGTGGATCCTACAATCTCAGAACAGAACTTCACCGCAAAGCACGTCATCCATAAACCATAGAGACGAATTATAGGATTACCCCTTCTGATTCAAAGAGCGAGGGAGCGTATAGCAATTTGGATATGCGATAACTGCTATAAAAATGCCAGTGTCCCCTCTCTCTTCAAATCGGAAGCGATAAGCATATCGTTCGTGTCTGCGCGCACAACGTGCTATGCAGTGAAGTTCTGTTCTGAGAGTGTAGGCTCTGCGCAGATGGTCACACAGCGAACGAACAGCGTTCTTCGACAGTCGGTACAACTGGCAAAAAGCATCGTTTGGCATTTCAAACGATACTGATGATAACTGTGGACTCAGAGGCGCAGTAGTAAGGCACGGCAATAAAAGCGGCCGCAACTCTTTCTAGCAAACTTCGAAGTTCGCCACTATCTTTCCTTGAACTTTTCTCGGTAGAAAAAAATGTTGCGCAACGTCATTTTGACTCACGGAACTTCTGCCAAAAGCTGCATTTCCCTTTCCTTGTACTTTGGTTTGATTGACAACACGGGCCGTCACGTGGGCCAGAGAAACTGTCCAACGGCTGTCTTTCCTCATATCTCCCGAATTGTTTACATTGGTGAAATCTGCAAGGGCACCATCCTCCCGGGCAGCCAAAACGTCATTTTGACGTCATGAAAATATTTCAAATTGCGCGCGTCTCAGTAGCCTTGACCTGAGGTTTGATTGACAGTCAGGAGAGCTCACGTGGGTCACGGAAAGCATCCAATGGTTGCGCTCCCTCCCATTCCTTGAACTTTCTTCGTGTTTCAAGAGACGACGAGTCTAGCACCCCAGGCGTCTTCTTAGGAAGCCACTTCCCCGATATTTTGAGCCGCTAACATTCACCCGTTATGTCAACTATTGTCGTCCTTATTATGTTCCTTTTATTGTTAATGACCTGTTCAACGACATTTTCGCCACCAAAGGCAAGCGAGACTTGAAAGCACATTTAAGAAATCTCTATTTCAGGTGGTCTTTGTGAAGTTTGTTTCCTGTGTCTGAAGACAGTTGTCAGATGCTTTATTTAATTTGTCTTGCTTCTCATGATCTGGATATTATTAATGTTACTTGTGTCTCTTTTGTGTACTTTATATAATGTACAACAATGTCAAGTATTATAATTTTCATGCTGTAGGTCACCGCTGCTGATGCCGGGCCCTGTGTCACATGCCCCTCGGGCTTAGGCGGGTCGTCTTATGTAATGTGTGTACTATGTGAGAGCTGATGAATAAAATTAAAATGAAATAAAATCAGATCAATGTCCAAAATAATCTATAACAGCATTGAATAAGAGCAACGATAGCAAAGGAGTCATTTCTTTCTTGTTAACTCAGCTGTAGTTCGTTATTGGTGGCTAAAACAATTTGCACAAAAAGAAATCCACAGCCAACTCACGTCCAGAAACCTTCTCGTCGATTCCCACCAAAACCAAGCATCCAGAGTTCTCATCGAAGTACTTGACGTCGAAGGTAAGCACTGTGGGAGTGATAAACTGTTCGGATACATGTACAGCATACCTTACATACCTTAAGTATAAATACGTAACTTATAAATACATTAGTACAAATGAGAGTGTAGGCCTCTCTCCAATGGCCAAGGTGCACTGGCTCTGGCTGCACAGTGATACCAAGATTTATAATTCAAATTGACCGCACTCGAAAGCTGCCCTGCTGGGAAGCACTGATTTTGGGTTGCCATTACAGGTTCGACTCTTGCTACCCCATGAAATATTGTATTTAAGTTATTACTAAAATAAGGAATTCTATCTTTTCTTTCAGTCTCATTAGGACCACGTGAGATGTGCATACGTTTGCGGCGTTTAAAGGGGAAGGGAGGAGTCATATTTTATAGAGATTGCAGTATGCACGGCATTGGGGAAGTGTGTTGGGAGGCTGTAGCAAAATAAAGACAATTATACGGGTTGAAGCTCCCACTGAGTCCGCAGTAAGTTATTGGTCGCGCGGTCTGTGCGCCAATTACGTTTTCATTGTGTTTTTTTTTTGCCACAGGTGTGAAAGGAAGAGCCCCGATGAGTAAAGAAGGGGTTTATCGTCGCTCTAGACAATTAGGTAGTACCGCAGAACATCTCACCACAGATAACACAAGAGCATTCATCCTCCCTGCACGAAGGTAACCGCCAAGATCTGCGGCGTAGTTACACGTGGCATGACAGAAAAATTGAGCCCGTCAGTCTCACGTTCGAGGAAGTGCTGAGGTACATTACGCTACAGGGCGAGGGTTTGACGTTGAAGCCCTGTGAGAAACCGATGAAATATAGTACGAAGGGAATTGCCTCAAGACGAGAGCCGCCGATATTTCGAACAGAGAATGTTCTTCTTCTGGGCACCGTCCCCATCATAGGCATGGTATTTAAAGGGTTAGTATGACGTGCTAACGGAATTGTGGGTCAGCACCACGGAATTGTGCTAACGTCCATGCGAATTGTGGGTCAGCACCACGGAGGGAAGGAAGGGTCCGTGCAGGCTTTTACGGCCGGAGTGAATGGCCGCTTTGTTAGAGGGGCATGGGATTATGTGAATGAAGTGATCTTGGCTCCAGACCGGTTACAGAAATGGGAGGTTCACGAACAAGGGGCCGATACGGGACAACAGGCAGGAATTGGTGAGCATACAGAAAGATAAGGAGGTTAATGGTTACGTGGGGAAAACTCAAGAGCGAGCAGAGCGTTTCTTTTTTTTTTTTTTTTTTTGTAGGATATACATATGTTTGTAATACGAAGTTTTCGCATGCAAAAAAGAAAGCAAAAGGTAGTGGCCATGCAAGACATAACATATGATACAGGGGATAGAAGGAAAAAGGCCTGGGCTATTTTATTTGTGAAGTGTTTCTAGGTTGGCTTGTGATTCGTTGATACCGAACGGGTGAAGGGCGTTGTGCTCTCTCGGGTTTTTACTGGGTTTTCCTCAGACGCTTTCAGACAATGTCAGCACACTTCCCTTAGAAGTCGGCCTAGGACGCACATTCCCTCAGGGCGTCAATCGTGACGGTGCCCACTTCTGTAAGGCCGACAACGGCGAGCCCTTTCACCATCACCACAACCACCCACCACCTGAACATGTATATGAGATAAGACTCCCTATCACGTGTGTCACGCGTGGATCTGAACCCGGTTTCTAGAATATATAGATAAATGTTATCAAAATCGTGACGAGGAACGTTAAAGTGTTCGGCGACTGCTTTGGGGAGTTTGTTGGAGCTGGCGGTTCTGTGTCCGGTAAGGTGATTGTTCATTTGTTGGCCGGTTGGCCGTTTTTTTAACGTTTCTGGTCACAATTTTGACAACATTAAACTATATACTCTAGATACCGGGTTCAGATCCACACGTGACAGACGTGATAGGGAGTCTTATCTCACATACAAGTTCAACGCCCTTCACTCGTTCGGTATCAACAAATCACAAGGCATCCTAGAAACACTTCACAAATAAAATACGCCCAGACCTTTTCCCTTCTATCCCCTTTACCATCTGTTATGTCCTGCATGGCCACTACCTTTCGGTTTCATTATTGCATCCCACAACTTCGTATTACGAATATATTTCTTACAAAAAAGAAAATGAAACGCTCTCCTCGCTCTTGAATTTTCCCCATGTAACCACTAACCTCCTGATCCTGTAGAATGTTCGCCAATTCCTGCCTATTGTCCCGCTTCGTCTCCTTCGTCGTGAACCTTCCATTTCTGAAACTGGTCAGGAGCCAAGATCACTTCATTCACATAATCCCCTCCACACTCTAACAAAGTGGCCACTCACTCCGGTCGTAAAAGCCTGTACGGGCCCTTTCTTACCTCCGGGCTGTTGACCCACAATTCGCATGAGCCTTTAGCACGTCACACTAACCCTTTAAATACCATGCCAATGATGAGGACGGTTCCCAAAAGAAGAACAGTCTCTGTTCGAAATATCGGCGGCTCTTGTCTTGAGGCAACTCCCTTCATTACTTCCCTATCGGTTAGCTGGATTTCTACCCGTCTACGACAAAAAATAGGTAGTACATGGAACAACGGACAGCGAAGCTGCCATTGTGAACATGATCAGGATAACTCAATTGGCGGACAACAATGGTTTCTAATTAGTATGTGAATTACCTCTCGATATCATATTCTTACCTTCCCCGCCAAGGATGGGTGATGTAACTTGCACAACAGTTCCATTGCCCCCACGAGGGGCTTGCATGACGCAGGCCTCTTCTGAGCTGTGACGGAGGATGCGCAATTATCTTAGGAGAGCAGGGAACATGCAACCAAAAGAAGGAAGACCGGCCACTTACTAGTGATCTCCGTTCAAGAATCCGTAATGCGCTTCGATCCTTTGTTTCGTGCTTATTATGCGTCTCTTGATCAAGTAGACACATTTATTTTTAGCTTCGTAGGTAACAGATCGTTTCATGAGGAAGAAACCTTTTTCCCTTTGTAACGCCTGCAAAACACAGTTGCAGTTTCAACATTATGCAAATAAAATAAAATATGCCAATCAATGATAAAGAAGGTATATGCTCTTTGAAGGCTACTCGGATCCTTCCGTAAGGTCGGTATCGTGGTAACTTATCTATACAGCTACTATATTGGTGTTATACCAGTCTTAGACAAAGTGCTTGCGAGAATTGTAAGAAATGTAATATTGACGCATTCTCCTAATTTTATAGTCATAAGCTGCATCTAATACATGTGCCGTGCGTTCCTCCTTGCAGGCGAAAACAAAGTCTCACTTTTTACCTGTATTAGTCATACAGAGGCAAACGGCACGGACTGCAGAATAGCTCGCCACCCTGAAACTCATACACCGAATCGGCATAACTGAGAGAATGTTTCCAATGCCTATTATTTTTCTCTGTTGTATAAACGAACCATACAATACACGAACGAAGCATACAATTGTCATCTGGTTGGCCTGGGTTCTGTCCTTGTGTCCTTGTTGGGTTGTTTTGAATTTGATAGCTCGTCGTCTGAGTCCGGCTCATGTGATTAAGGTATTCCCAGATAAAGGTACTATGACAGCAGTGCACTGCTGTCACAATGGCCTCATCGGTCAGCTCTATCGCTCTTTAGGCTTTATCTTAGATATTGAAGAGTTCCCACGCAACCGTTTCGGATTCTGTCGCTAGGTCTTCTCGTAAATATTTTCGGAGTCTATCATGTCGGAGCTCTTCGCCCCGCTCACCGCGTTGAACCACATGGGAGATGAGCGACTGAAGTGTACACTCTGGCACGGACAGTAAGGCGGCACTAAAGATTCTTGCAAATTATTATACCAGAAAAATCGGTCGCCTAGACAGCATGACAGTCGTAACATGCAACCGACTTCCATGCTCGGGTGATAGCCTGTGTACCTAGTTACAACGGCCTCTACGGAAACACCCACGCAGACGACTTAGCATACATGCTGGGTCACATAGGGATGCCACCTTCAATGACTGTTCAGTACCACTTTTGGCCTCCACATGTCCATTACAGATGCGCCGAATCCGCAACAGCGGCACTCTGCAGTTTCAAGAGGGCGCCGCCCGA
This sequence comes from Ornithodoros turicata, assembly GCF_037126465.1. NCBI lineage: Eukaryota > Metazoa > Arthropoda > Arachnida > Ixodida > Argasidae > Ornithodoros > Ornithodoros turicata. The sequence goes on along the minus strand of NC_088201.1, from coordinate 158,804,339 downwards.
TTAAACGGTCATTTACAGTCCATCGACTCGTAGGTGGATTTCGTTGCCGCACACAACTGTTTGCGTCGAGAAGCTTCCGTTCTACACCAACTACGCCTTAATGTTGCCAGAACCCTCTGATTATCTATAAAATGAGTCTTCCCCTCTAGCCCAGGTGCCCTACGTTCACTGTTAAAGCTGATATTTCACACCTTCTCGAAATGCCACAGATTCGACGCCCCTCGAGCCACGCGCAGACGACACCTACTTGAGCTGCGGTTCACATACTTCTCTCTAGCCAGTTTGCTCGGCCCAGTACAACACCCTACACATCAGTCTGTGTCCAAAGCTGTTTTGGCGTTCCTCAGCGACACCGATCTGATGCACCGCATGTAAACTCAGTCATCCCATTTGTCAGTGTTCTACCTTCTCGTCTCACCTCACACACACCATCCTTTAAAAAACGCATTTGTCTTTAGACTATGGCATCCATCTTTCACGTTTTGTCTGTTTATCCTTTATTTCGTAATTCTTGTTTTTCTTCGAATAGCAAGCAGAAATACTATTTAACACAAACCATCAACATATCTTCATCTGTTTTTTTTTCTGTTCCAACAAATATATGCTCCCCTCTCGTAGTCTAATGGGTTTTCTAATGGGTCGTCGTCAGCTCCTGATCGGAAAATGTATCAGAGCCGATCCTAATGGATGGACCATTAGGTCAATTGGCCTATCGTATTCATGAACATCTCCAATAAGACTTTCGGTTTAGCGGTTTGGTGGGACCATTTGGACCTAAGGGTTGTGGGTGATAAGCTATCACCGCGCAGATACCACCCGTACCATCCCTAATACGTGGGACTCGTGTTAACAAGAGGGGGGCGGTGCAACGGGAAGTGTCAGGCTTTTAAAGCAAGGCGAGAGGCTCTCTCGGTGGTGGTGTTTTCGACTGTTGTACCAGCTGGAGGCCACGTCGTCTTCTTCTGTTGGTAATAAACCTTTCTTGTTCCTTGTTCATCTGGCTGTGCTGCGTTTTCTCTGCTCGCTGAACGGACGGGCCGACACCCCGAGAGCGGGAACATTGGTTCCCACAGGGTCTAATGGCTTGATGGGGGCTCCACATAAGTAAAAAATAGAAAAACTCAAAATTTGTTTTTTTTTGTCTTGTCCGATTCCTGTCATGACACAATTTAATCTCTCTTGCTCCAGGTTTTGTTGTTTCCAAGACTTTTCAGAATATGTAGTGCATGCAGCATTTCAATAAATAATCAGAAAAAGTAAAAAGAAACTCATGCTCCCCAGAACTTAGGATGGCAGTGTCCTATTGCCAATGTAGGATGGGACAAGCGGAAGCTATGACAGTGTCCATTTCCTTTCATGCATTGGCATCAGAGGAAATGGACCATATGCATGTATTACGCACGTACCAAAATGCATTACGACCAAATGAACGTAATGCATTTGCGTCAAAGTAGAAATGGATGCAGATAGCATAAATACTATACTTAGAGCTTGACTTCCGTGATTTAATAGTGGAACCGTGATGTTATCCGTAAGGTTTTTCTACGCAGTGTGGCAACATGTTGGACGTGCCGCAGGGGTAGGACTGCGGATAATTTGGACCACCTGGGGTTCTTTTGACGTGCGCCGGGTGCCATATCTCTGATGTCCTATTAGGCGCTCATGATCTACTGTGAGACATCACCAGCTTGATCGCAAAGCCTCGTTGACGCACCACTGGTTTCTCCTGTGGTGCCACTAAGCTCACCTGATGGATAGTTGGATACCCTTTGTTGGGCTGCCCGGGACTCTGTGGTACCACCAGGCCTTTCTGTGGGCCATTCGGCTTCCCTGACGGGCTGTGAGACAGCATGTGTCGGACCACTAGGAATTGCTAATGGGCTGACAAGCGTTTCGATGGTGCATCAAAATATTCTGATGACCCATGACTACCACTTCAAAACGCCGCGAATAAAAAACTCTGAGAAACACCTACTAACAATACATACTAATGCACTGATAACAATAAACACTACATAGTGTACTAACAAAAGGGCTGGGAAAAAGGGGCATTCTCATATCCGGCCGCAGGATGCGGCTTGTGAAATCTGGTGATCTGTTCGCGCGCCTCACTGGGTGCCGTCTCTTGCAGCCCTCGTGTAACCATGTGGGACATAAAAATATTTTCTCGCCCTTATTAAAAAGTACCGTCCCATTTTTTATATGCGTTAGTATAGATATTGATCTGTCATCTCCATCTATTCCAATGTTTCTCGGCCGAACGCTTCATTTTCAAAAATGGCGTTGAAAACAGACAACTTTGCCAAAAGGACGACATTTGGAATTAAATGTAGCAAAAACTACAGTCGACCCCCGTTTATCCGGACGGTACCGTTGCCGGCGAAATCGTCCGGATACCGGGGCATCCGGATAAATGAAACGACCGAATAGAAACGGCCTTAAAGTCCAAGGTTTAATTAAAACACAGAAATCTCGTCAATGACAGCTGTTACATAGTAGTGTAGGCACTCGATTCCTGCAAACTTTTGCTAATTGCATAGAGTTGAGCCACGCTGTTGCGCTGCTCGAAGAATGTCAGTGCGGTCGCAAAGTGTCAATGTCCGAGCCTTGTTTCTCACCGGCGTCATCGGCACCGTCTTGCTGCACATGCTCGGAGGCAACAGCAGCAATCACACAGTCATCAGTCATAGCTGCACACGCGTCATCATCCTTATCAACGTCAACGTAGTCAGAAACCGCAGCATCATCTACGGCAGTCGCAGTGAGCCTCTGCATCAGGAATCGCAGCTCAACGGGCCGTAAGCAGCAGGCCCTCGGGTTGGAGTTTTCCCCTCTAGAACCGGACAGTTCCTCGAGATATTTCCAAATGACTCGACTGGTCAACGTGCCCAAACGCACACAAATAGAAAAGGGGGTCATCGTGCACGGTTGTCTCCCCTACGGAGGAATGTAGGTCCCTGACGTGTGACGGGAATAACCCCAACACAGCGAAAAGGGAGACGAAGCGAGGTCAGCGTCTCCTCTTACTCACGGTAGTCCGGATAACTGAAGCTGGATTACAAGAATTTTCGACTTTCGTTCCCTGGAATTCTTGTCCGAGTCCGGAAGCTGAAGTCCGGATAAACGAGAACAAAATACATGGAGGAAAATCCGTTCCCGTGCCTTTTGTCCGGATACCGCGGGATCCGGATAAATGAAGCCCGGATAAACGGGGGTCGACTGTATTACGTGCTCGGCCGTCAAAACATGTGATTTTGAACTATGGATGGTCCAGAATATACTTAATTTTTTTGCCCTTACAGCTTGTGTGAAAAGTGCCCTTAGCAAAGCGCAAAGTTGTAAGAAATAGCCAAAAAGCAGTTCTGTTTGGCTGGTCGAAAATGGAACAGGAGGGAAGAACTTGATAAATGTTAGCGCCATGCTCTTTCATTCTATGTAACTAAAGTCTACGAAGACGCGAAACCCTACTGGATAGGTCACTTTCTTCCCAGCATGGTTTTCGCGATTCTTACGAACTACATGACACTGCCTGAATCGGCAGCGGTTCCACATAGTGCCGTAAAACTCGGAAAAATATAGTTATTCGCAGTAAGGAGCCCATGACAATTTTTTGAACCTAAAGTGCAAGGGGTTGAGTACGATCTTTGGTTGATTTGACCTGGAATGACCCTCCTCACTTCAGTGTTGCTTGTATGTGCAATTGAATTAAGCTCGGACACGTCATCCTTTATTCCGATTCAGAGGCAAGCACGATTCTCGAGTTCGTGGAAGATTGCGAGACAAGCAGTACGTCAGCATCCCGCCAGCCTAGGCGTAGCCAACTTAGCGAAATGGCAACCAGTTCAGGGAACTCAAACATAAACCGTTGCCCCTTGGTTGTCTGCCCCTATAGAAACACAACTCTCCTGAACATACCATTTTTGCTTTTCCATCAGTTCCTGATCAGGTTCATCAAATAAACCGATGGGTGCAAATTGTACGCAGGCAAAAGTAAGTTGTTTTCCGCTTTGTCAGTAATGTTACGACATAAAACCACTGATGCTCAAGAGACAGGTTACATCATCTCATCTTACCGGCAACCTCTAACATTTTGCCAATGGTGGAAGCAAACACATGCCGAAAAACTTCTCGGTGGAGTGAGCACTTAGGTTAATGATGTAATGATGTGTGATATGCGCACCCAGCCGCATGAACCTACAATAGCAAGTTTTAGGAAAACATAGACGTTTCATGATAACGTTTCCACAAACATAATCTCGTTGCCTGATTCCTTTGGAGTGGCTGATATCACGTTGCAGATATCTCATTGAATGACAGCGATGCTAAGGGTGCCGTAAGAAGAAGGTAACCATGATCTGGAATCTGCCACGTTGCTGCATGCTTCATTGGTCACACTAGCCTCTCAGATACATTTAGCATGAAGAACGCACTGGTCGAGCTGCATTCGTTTCTTCCATGATGCTAAATACATGTTTGCTTTCAAGCAATCGGCGACCCTTCTGGAACGTTGTACTACGCACAAAAAAACAAAAAAACACAGCCTTTATATTCTGCAAGACGGCTTTGCTCACAACCGACGTTTCCGCTTAGGTTATAATTGATGTGCCCGTGTTTCCTATGCTTGAACCAACGCGTGCTATGTAAGCGCCGTTATCACTCCTAACATCTAATTTCACCTCTTCCCACTGGCGGCATTTGCGTTATGAGAAGAAAAACAAGTTTCACAGTACCGCCAACCACTTGGCTCGACGTGGCTTTACCTCATGTAACCAGACAACCCCGCGATATCCCTTCAGCGCCAATTGATTCCATGTTACTGCACTGCGACAAATGCAATGTTACGTAAAATCTCGTGAGATATTTGGTGCAAACGATCCTGGACGATACAGAAACTCCTATGTGTACAGATATACTAACATAAACCATTACAAAGTGAATTTTTCTTCCTAGGAAAGACAACATAATAGACAAGACAAAAGTAGAAGAAGACAAATGCACGCTGGACCAGCAATAAGTTTAATGACTAAGAATAGAGAGTAGAAAACACCAAAAGCGCCACGCCTGCGCAGTGCAGTACAGACACGCGAGTGATAAATACGGCACGTGAAGTATCCAAACGCTCCTGATAACACACCTCGAGGACCAACACTCTGAGATCCATCGCGATGAAGTTACATTCTCTTTCTGTAAAGGCGGGACACTGACACAACAGTCATGACCGTGTTTTTTTTCCCCTTTGAAAGGCTTCCACCAATTCGCGTTCACACTTAGACGCGCGCTTTCAATCATTGTCACACCATCGAATCACGGATAACAACCGCACTCCTTACTATGCGAAGTCAAGTTAGCGCTGCCACCAGACCTGATAAAATAATAATGTTCTTCGAGCCTTACACTTACACAACGTCCGGTCTGACCAATACACACCTTGCCACATGGTAAGGGCGTACAGTAGAAGATATTAGAAACATTCCGTGAATCTAACCGAGTGTTTGAGGTTACAAGAGCTGCTCATTTCTGCACCTCTGGTGACCTTGACCCATAACCCCCGACAACTTACAATGGTCAGAGAGTAGAACCTGTACCCCATTCCTGATGGCCACATGACCATGCGAAGGCTTATGGCGATAAGGAATGACTCCCATTTTCCTCGCTCCAACCCATCACAATCCATATCCCTTTCTAACCCCTCAGTTAAATGCTTGAGCCTCCTCTTGGACCTTTCCTTTCTTTTTACTTAATAAGTATATCCTTCATCGTCACGGCCACCGCTGTCAACACAGGTTCTGGGAACCCAGCACTCTCAAAACGTGAAATCACCTGCTCGAAGCTCGACTGAGTTAAATGGAAACAAGTTTTCTTTAAAGCGTTATCAATACACAAGGCAGCAATGCCCCGCTTAACAAGCTTCGAATGCGATGACTGAAAAGGTAGGAGGCGCTTTTTAATTCCGGGAGAGTAGCACCAACAAACATTACGTGAATTCATAAAACAACTGCAAATCCCAAAAACCTTATTCCTGTAGGAGATGCCAGTTCCTGAGTAAACGTCAGAGCATTTCTACAGGCATGCACACAGGACATGATATCCTGTGATAAAAGTTCTAACTATTCATCGGGGCCTAGGTGCAATAGTAGCAGAAAGTCGTCAAAGTACATAAATAGTCTTACAACAGTGCCCATGCAAGAGCCTGGCATAATGATAAACCTTGATAGTTATGTGACTAATTAAAAGTAATTCCAAAGAGTGAGATGAAATATGAAGATATCTGAATCTGTCAATATAAAACTACAGAACGTTTAAAGGGAGCCCGGCATAATGCGCGATCAAAACTCACCAGAAAAATGTAACGAAAAAGAAGAGCCACTACGACCAAATTTATTTCATTTGAGTTTATGCCACGTTTTTATTCAGCGGAACCCACTCGAGAACCAGCCTTTCTCCTGCTTCGTAAACAAGTTGGTATGCCAGTAACAGAACCGTCACTAGGGGTGCGGATCAGTCGCGTATGCCAAAATTGTTTCAATGGCTTGCAGTACAGATTTATAGCCAGCGAAGGCTGCCAATTCCCTGCTACTGTTATCTGATTGATTTCGCCACGAAAACAAAACGTTCGCTATTCATGCTGACACTATAATCACCCCAAGTTGTCACTTGAGCCGTTGCTTACGTATAAAAACAGGTCTCGTTACTCACATTCCAGGCAATCTGATTGTTCTCGCTTCCATCACATTGCCAAGTGAAGAGGCAAGCTAGAAGTAGCGTAATGTGCATCAACATCGTGGCTCCCGCAATGCTCAAGTGATACCAGCGTAATGCGCTGGCATAAATGTCACGTGGCCTGCGAGTGTGGCGAAATTCATATTCGAGAGAAGCTCTGAGAGAGGACGTTTTGATTAGCATCACTGGCTGTTGCAGCTTTATTGTTTTTTCCTCTTACTTCCTATCGTTATTTTCTCGGAACGGAACCTTCGTTGGAGGAGCATTGCGGTGTGAAACTGTTACCTAGATACTTTGACATATAGTTTTTAACATTCATTCGAGAAAATAATGAAATCATCCATCACTTAGATTATAATATTTTCTAGGAAGGCCACAGTGTGTTCCGCTACGAAATATGGGAACGGAGATTCACATTCGTTTCGCCCAGGAGAAGCATTGTACAGTGGTCTTTCAAGGCTGACGAGATTTTTGCTCGAGAAAACGCAGTGCCAAAATGTCACTGAATACACCTTTCGGAGAAGGAAGTGCAATCCTTCTCTGGTGCAGCGGCAGGTATCATGGCGGCGAGCAGTGCGTCTCTACATTCTTAATTTGCTAACAGTTAACATTACGCAAAAAACAGCGTTACTTTTAGCATATGAGATACTCCCTATACTTGTAAACGTTACAATGCATTACTGTGTAAGAGAGTAGCTGGAGATACTAACGAAGTTACAGGCAGTGAAAACGAACTTGGAGTTCCTAAGAGACTTTGAAAAAATAACGAGCTAATCGAAATTTCACTTGCTAGCTAACATAACCTTTCTTGGACTTGACCTCTCAAGAATTAATTGAGGTCTTCATCTCACAACTTGCGGTGCAACACGTTCTACGCAAATAGTCTTATTTATACGAAAGCTACGGTATTTGATGTGATCAAAGAAGTGTACTTTTACATGCTTCCATGCATTTGATGATTTTGATGCCGGAATAAGATTCTTCAACGGTGCACAAGCAACCATTCAAAGCTCAGGTACCATCAGTTGTATTCTAGACAGAATATGTTTAATGAACGTATGAGATAAACATAACGTGATTAAGAACGCGCAGGGGCAAGGACGACACACCTCGTCCCTCCACGTTCTTTATCATGTTCATTCGCAACCACCACGCTATACACCTGCTCGCGCTGGACATAAACATAAACAGTACGATGCGATAAGTTGTCTTCTACGCACATAGAACAGCGTCAAGTTTTCGTCTTGGCACACAGTGCTCTCTGTGGTTACCAAACACACAAACCAAAACACAGCTCGTCGACATGATAAACGTCATCTTAGTCTCCTAATGTACGACCAAAACTGACTTTTATTATTTATACATGCTGCAGCCTTGTTAAGGCTATGGCAGGAGCAGGCTTCCATGGCACAGAAAATCCATATGAATAGTTCTGTCTGCACCAGGAATCGAATTCCAACAAGAACAGCTTTATTTACTGACGTTTATTGGGGAGCTTCATCGCCACGGGCGATACTTTACCCCATCGATGATGGCAATATGGTGAAATGAAATAATGAATTCCATAAACATATTGTGCATAGGAAAAATAATATTGAAGTATATCTATGAAGCGGGCTGAAGGGCACAGTGTTCAGAGAATGCACACTTTGCAGTGGAGAAGGCCCGCCAAATTAGAGTATAACGAGGAGTTTAAAGTGATCTGTTTGTTGAGAATTAAATGAAGGCACTTCAGCCTTTGAAAAGCTCGCTGCTTACTAAGCACCGTTAGATTTGTAACGTGCAACTACAAGGAAGCGGGGTCAAACGCGCCGTGCATGTACGATGACGCCGGGTACGTGGCTGTCATCTCAGTGAGTGGGAGGGCGCAGCTTGCGATATTTGTATACCAAAATCAAACAAGAAGTTCCTTTGAGAAACTTACGGAAAAGAATGACACACACAACCTTGCACTGTATTTGTTTTTCGTAAATGTCATGAAACAGGACTAGTCCGAAGGTATAGCGAGTTCCGCGCACTGTTATTACATAATATACATGCTTTGAATGGAACTTTGATACGATTGCTTTTCAGTGGTCGTTCGCTTTCATTTTTCGTTTTGTTTATAAATTATAAACCCAGGGTGAGGGAAAAAATCCACATGTTGTGACTTGAGTCCTATCCCTAGGACAGGCTACTACAACAGGACAGCGCTGCTACAACGCATACATATAGATGACGTATTGATACACAACAGGTCATTGAAACTTAGAAAGAGCAAGGCATGGATATATGTTCACCAATCTGGTCCACATGAAAATAAAAGTAAAATAAAACAAAGAGCATAGCCATCATGATGATATCAGTTACCATCACCACAAGAAAGAACTAAATTTAGGAACTATTTACATTTAAGAAATTGCCATGTGCATATGTTTTGAATAATGTAGGAAATTAATATACTGTTAGCTGTGCCCCATATTCAATTTTTGCAAGCTGAACGAGCCAAAGTCAGAAGAGAGCGCAAGTATGTACATATTCATTTTCCACTAGGTTGATCAGATTATAGAAATTATGTTCTTTTATAATGCATACGTATATGAGTTATAATTAGCCGATATTTATACAATTATCTCGCCTTGATTATAGGTAAGTTGAAGGTATGCTTTGTGGTCGATTTGTATTCTAGGTTTGCAACTGCTTGTATTGCTTTCTTTTGCTGTACGAAACGAGAATCAATGTTCTTGTGGCTTGAGAGCTCCCATAGAACATGACAGTATTGTATGTAGGAGAGGAATAAAGCATTATCTATTATTAATTTAATTTTATGTGGCCGATAGGAGTATCTGTAAGGTTTCCTAGGAGCTGCAGAGGTGTATGGCAGCTGTGGAGCATCCAGATTCTGTTATGCTCTTTCAAGTTCGAGACTAATATTGACGGTTATTTTGGGGTAAGAAAATTACGGTTTTGGCTTCGCTAGAAACGACAGGAATTTCATTTTTCTGTGCATTGTCTGTGCAGTGCCTGTGGTGTATGCATTGTCAAGTACCTTGTTAGTTTTTTTATTTAATTCTTCTGTACAAGACCCTGGTAGTAAAATACTGACATCATCAGCGTACATGACATGTAAAACCACATTAGTTACCTGTATAGTTAATGTATAATTTAAAAAGGAGGGGACCCAGAATACTTCCCCTGAGGCACTCCCGTATTACGTATTATTACGTATACCGCAGTATTACGTATAATAATATACTGGACAGCCTCGGCTATACTGGGTGTCCACCCAGAACTGATCGCGCGTGTGAGCTTACATAAGCCCCTTACAAAGTAAAGAGCCATCCTCCCACATGCTGCTCAGAATGGAAAGAACATATACCATACTGGTCTTCTGTATCTATTTGAAATAAAAGCGGTAAATACAACCACAATAACATTGTATTCAAGAATGGCCAATGGGTCGAAAATGGGTCGAAGTCTGTGTTTGCACTTGCTCTTGCCTGTGCTCTGTCTTTGTTCCACGAACACTTCGCTCTAAAGGCGACATTCCTGCCGATATTCTGCGAACAACCCCGTGGGTAAGTTAACTACCCGACATGAGCTACGTGCTGGGGCAGTAAACCCAAACCTGTAATTCATGGTTATGCTCCTGTCGTAACCACTAGCAATGTTGTCTTCCATATCGCGCAAAATCTTTCAAAATCTTGAGCTGCCGTGGCGCCTTCCTGTCCACTTCTAGCACTGTACAATGCAAACAGAAGTGTGCTTCCTTCCCAACCGTGGCTCCTGAACCGGTTCGTGAACCGAACCGTTTAAAATACGGGTCAAACCATTGTAGCTGTCCTCTGGAGCTGAACCGGAACTGAACCGATAAACGTCTCGGTTCGACCCTCTGGTGCAGACACACCTGCCGAGATCCATAGTCCTGTCTAAAATGGGCAGCACATATTCAAAGTTTATATATCCCGAAATGAAGCTAACTTAGCTTCCCAGTGCAAGCGGCTGAATAAGCACATTATTGAAGCCCTGGATAGCTAAGTGGAAAAGTGTCCAGCTTTACTGCTGGATGCCGGAACGCATACAATGGAACTAAATTCATCACTTCCGCGAAAAATAACTTCTTGTCAGCTCGCCAAGTGCAAAAATGGTCATACCAATGCGTGACGCAAAACACATGACTGACGCTAACCGATGAACAGAAATTGAGTGCAACCATTATTTGTGTGTGTGCACGTTTGAAACATCTCACTGTTAATGTCTCATATGTCAAAGTTTCCTGGGCCAGCTAAAGACGAGCACAAAGCACAACCACGTCTCCACTGAGGCAGATGCCACGAGTGCGGCTTCCGTGAACAGCATGCCAGAGGCATCTCATTGCTGCTCTTAACTTTTATGCACTGGTGATGGTGATGTTTGATATGTTTAACGATTTTGTAGAACTCAAAACAGAATAACATTACTGATGGTGTGCTAGACGTAAAAAGAGAAATATATTCTACTCTGTGGGGAATCTTCAAAGCAAAAAAAAAAAAAATCAACATCCGAGCAGTCATGAAACACATTGGTTTTCACTTTGCAACTTTTTCCAGACAATCCCTCTCTTACATGTAAAAAAAAATTGCGTTCACAATTCAGAGAACAAATTGGAAGCTCATCTTCTGCAGACAACGTTGTTGATCTCCCATAGGGTACACGAAATCTGCCATGACGAATAAACCGCATAAGAATAACTCGATATAACGTTCGACCCTCGTTATATCGAGGGTCGAAATGTATACAGCCACAAACTTGACGTTATGCTGGATTATAGCTGCTGTTTGAATCAAGAAGGTTGCACTGTGCGGTTTTTTTCATCGTGATCTTTTATGTTTTTGTTTGTCTTTTATGTGAGACGTGCCGACCGTTGTGACATTTTCGGACAGCCATCGAGGGTCGAAATGTTCTATCGTTGTATAGAACATTTCATTGCACTGAATTGCAAACGAATCGCGACCTACGCGCGTGCTGTACACAAGCGCCCACAACTCCCGTTACGATGCGGAGAAGCCTTTCCGTGAAAAATTACAACTACAAATACAGCGCCAAAGGTCACCGGCACCCTTCTTGCGTGAAACTGACTATTATTCGCGTCTGCGTCGTGCCAAGTAGACGCGGTGTGACCCATTGTCCGAACGCCGCCAAAGCCTCCGCAGCTTTCTCCATATCGTGTTGCGATCCCGCTAACCTTCTAAGTACGTCTGTGGTAGTGCGTCTTCCATAAGGCTCTCCGTTGCTATGAGATGTTTGTCCCGGTCAGGAAAATCAGCTAGGCTGATTTCTCCACGTACGCCGCCGTGCGAACGAAGGGTTTCCCACGCGCGCGCGCAATGGCGCCATGCCTCTCGAGCTCTCTGCTGCTGTCTTGACATGTACTTGGCTGCAACCGGAGTTCAAAACCAGCGTGGAAAGAAGAAGCATCAGAAGGAAAATCTCTAACCTTTAATGACCCAGACTTTCTTTTGTAGGCACCATGTTGCATCATAACTACGCTCTGTATACGAAAACAAAGAACGGTCCGAGCTAGCAAACAGTTATACCTTTCCTGAACCATTGGCTTTAACAACAGGCATAGACGAGCGGCGCAATGTCAGTACCAAGAAACCAGAGTTCGAGGTAACTCGTTACTGTAACTAAGTTCCTTTTTTTTGGTAACTTCTAACCTAACTCGGTACTTTTGCGCCGTGGTAACTTTCAGAGGAACTCGTTCTTTTTCAGGTAACTTTGCCAATGTAGCTTAAGTTACGTTCCAAGTTACTTTGAGCTCATTTTTCACTCACGTCCACATATTTACTTGCTTTCTCTCCGGTTCCTTCATGGCATTTTTTGCCATAAACCGTGATGATCAATCAATGACAGTATTTTATTCAGGAAGTAAGAACGGCTGCCATTGAAATGAAGCTGAACCATTGTGCGCCCACAGGGAGTAAGATGCAATGCGTTCGAAAAGACCTCTACCAGAGAAACGTCATTATGACATTGGTAAACAGACCAAAACCAAAACAAATCGGAAGGAGAGGGCTGGGTTCCACGTACGCGCACTTGAAAGAAAAGACCGTGGCTTTCGGGCGCGACCTTGTTCACCTCTAGCTTCGAGCGTAGTTCAATTCTACCAAATTTTGGTGCTGTCGAACACTATGACGTCATTTGTTTACTAACAGGGAGAGGTCTATTGTTGGGTATGAACGAAAACGATCTAAGCCTGTTGCACTCCTCCGCAGGCAACTCAAGGTCTAACTCAACTGCTCGCGCGCGCTGCACCTGCGTAATGCTATTTTGTGTCCGAAGTAACTTGGAAGTAACTCGTTCTTTTTTGTAAGTAACTCAGTAACTACGGGTTACATTTCAGACTGGAGAACTTCGTTATTAACTTCGTTACATTTTGCACACGGTAACTTAAGTATTCATGAGTCTTGCTACCTACCTGTTAACTCATTCATTGACCTCATGTTGACACCACCTGGAGATGGCTGTCACACTTCTCTCTACAGTTTTCAATACATTGGACGACGAAGGCGGTTATTCCATCTTCTGCTGGATGATCTAAAATAGATGTTCATCTTCTGAAATTAGAAGCAAATCCAGGAATTAGCAATTGGAAACAGGCAATGACCCTTCAATCTTTCTTTTCTCTCATTTTATCTTTGATTGTTCTATCAACTGAAGCTGGGAACAAATTAGTAAGGGCAGGTGCTGTTTTAGAACCTATGCATATTCCCCAAATTAGGACTAGATTTACATTTAAGGTGAGTCAGCCCATATGCCTTGCGATGTGCTACACGTGCGACAGGTGCTAGCGTATTCCTGTTTTTTACACTTCTTCAGGTTTCGCAGACGTAGTACGTAAATACTCTCTAAGGAGCCACAATCTCGATCTTGAAAATATCGACAGATCTTCTCCCACGCCTACGGTATTGGGAAATCCTACCCTGTTCAAAAGATCAGAGGGCCGACTGTATGAGCAATCACATACAGCTCATATATATGTGTCACATATGCTTATTGTATGAGCAATCACATGAGCTTTTATGAGCATGAATGAGCTATATGAACACTCATACAGCATATGAGCTACACAAGCATGCACGTACAATCCCAAGAACGCACTGCTACCCCAGGGCTATCCTAAGGTTGTCAGATGGGGACAGGGATGGCATCCTTGGGATGTCAAAATCTGATTCCCAGGGTATCATAATACTGTGACTTTGACATATGAGATTACGTCTCCGAGGCTGTCCCTCGCACATGCTCATGGAACAATTTAGAACATTTTAAGTACACATGGAGTAGAAAGCTTTCCCTCACTTCCCGGCTTTGATTCGCTTTGCTTTGCTATTTCTGGCACGCACACCCGCCAAGTTCTTACAGAAGTTACATCAAATTGCAATGACACCAGAGTCATCGCAGCATTTTTATTGTTCCGGAGATAAATAAAATCTTGTCAGGGGCACTAAGCTCGGTAGTTCGTGCATTCTTGTATCAGTACCGCGTGCCCGTGCATTGTAATGCGGAGTTCGCACACTTTTTGGATTAAACAGGAATCGACGTTCACATCAGTAGTAATGAATGACCACGACTATCCGGAAACGCTACAAGGCTTCTGGACACGTTTAATTAGCTATTAGATCTAATTGGGACCCCCACATTATTCAGCATCATCCAATGAGTCATCACACTAATTGGGGAGCATCTAACTCGTGTCCAGACCACCCTGTGCATTTCCGGATAATCGTGGTCATAAAAAAGAAGAAAATAGATAGAGATAGAGTGGAGAGAAGGAGTTTAGTTGGAGATCAACGACGCCATCTTGAAGAAAGCGGTACGGAACGGGCGCTGACCATCGCTGGGCGACGGAGCACAGAGGCAGGTTGCAAAGCATTGCAGCTATGGCCACAAGTTCCGGACATCCTGTGACGTCATCATGACATGTCTGCGCAAGTTAGAACAGCTCTGGAAATGCGAGGAGAAAAACACTTGTAATACAGAGGCTGGGAAAGCAAGAGTAAATATGTTAACCATCAATTGCTAATAACAAAAATAATTAGTTACACAACAAATGAGCCCACCACAACAGCAGTGACGGGGAGCACAGAACGATGTGACTGCTCTATCCGACAGCCAGGCAGAGAACTGACTCGTAATGTTTTTTTCTCCTGTATAAAGCCCCGCAGCTGCACCCCCAAGCGGTTACTTTCTCAACTAATCTCATGACAAAAGTATTAAGAATCACGCCAGCCCTACTCCCGTTCCCAAGGCAAAAGACGACAGAAAATGGCGGGGATGCCCGAACAACAGCAACCAGCACCCGACGTGCACCGGCATGAAAATCGCAAACAAAGCGGGGCAAAGTTGGCGAAATAATTAGTTACACAACAAATCAACCCACCACAACAGGAGTGCAGACCGATGCGACTGCTCCATCCGAGAGGCAGGCAGAAACTGAGCGAGCGCGGGGACTGCGGAGCAACCGGGCGCACATCTGCTCTCCGCGACAGCCAGCGAGAAACTGACACCACTCCGCGGCCGCTACGTATGCGTGCGCGCTCTTAGCGCCCTCTGCGGCGACCGCCTGCGAGAGGCTAAGAGAGCAGAGCATTCCTACACCCCCTTCTGGCCGTTCTCATTGGTCGTGCCGTTATCCCATTTTCCCAAGGTACACCGTTTTTTTTTCACGAGGTCCACACAAGTGGACAAGGTCAATCTGCAATGAAGCCGCGGTATGACGTCATCATGCACCTGCGTGTCTCAAGGACGCGTACGCTCTAGACAGGGGACCTATTATTTATGGAATCACTATCCCAAGATTATTTCCTTTATTCTTCTATAACGATTGCATAAGAAACTATTGCAAATTCCAAAGTCTTACTAAATGGGACTTGCAAAAGAACAAAATATCCTAACACGTTACTCCATCAATGGCTAATAAGAGGACTAGGCACTCAACAAATCAATACAGAGTACGGGTAACAAGGAGCGCAGAACGATGCGTCTACTCCATCCGACAGCCAGGCACGGAACTGAATCTTAATGCTTTTTCTCCTCTATAAAGTCACGCATGTGTCCCTCTTGTGGTTGATTTCTGAACTAATTTAATCGCAAAATTATTAAGAATTGTTCTAGCACTATTCCCATTCAGGGCAGCACTATCGACATCATGAAGACAAGAATGTTCCTTGTCAAAAAACAAAAAATACTAAGCGTCAACAAAGGAAAGCATGCATGTTGGGGCATGTCAGGACACGTCAGGACAAATCGTACAACTGCTGGGCAACAGAGGAAAACAAACACAGAGACACTCGAACAGAGTGAAAAAGACACTCACCATCATTTTTCACGTTCACCGCATTCCCTCATTGTAAATCCGTTCGTCACAAAATCCACCACAGTCGTCACACACCATTCACCACTGACGAACCACACATCCACAACCCATCAGAGCAAGACGGAACTCCACCGGAGCTACACTCTTCCACTGACGGCCAACGCAATTCCTAGGAGCAGAATTAACGTGCCCACACCCACCAGTGTCCAAGAAAGAAGTGAATCCTTGCGCCCCCTGCAGGCTGTGCTCATTGGTCGTGACGTCAACCTATTGTCTCAGGGCTACACTGGTTTTTCCACTAATGCTCCTCTGGACAATGTCCACCTGAAACAATAGTGTCGCGGTATGACGTCATCATGCAGCTGCGTGGCTCAAGGACGCGTACGCTCTAGACAGGGGACCTGTTATTTATTGAATCACTATCCCAAGATTATTTCTTTTATTCTACTATAACGATTGCATAGGAAACTATTGCAGAAAAACACCATACATGAGAGGTGATTGTAGGATTTAAGCATTTCATTCCCAAAGTCTTACTAAATTAGACTTGCAAAAGAACAAAATATCCTAACACCTTTAATGCCTACATACAACAAGCTAATCGAGACATGTCCATCCCTTCCGAGAGCCAGGCAAAAAACTGAATAATGTCGCTTTTCCTCGACTGGATAAATCCATGCACCTGCCCCCTTGCGGTTACTCTCTGAAATACATGAATCGTAAAATTATTAAGAATAGCACTACTCCCATTCAAGGCAGCACTATCGACATCGTCAAGAATGTTCCTTGTCAAAAAGAAAAAACTACATGTAGAAGGAAAACATGACAGAACAGGTCAGGACATGTCAGCACATGTTTGTCAGACAACAAGGGGGAAAAAAGCAAAGAGAAACACCAGAAAACCAACATCAAACTATTTCTAAGCACACGCATTCCTCTTATTCAAAAACAGTGCTCATCATAAATCCGTCCAGAACAATACACACCATTTTTTTCTATTGCTACACTTTTTTCCAGTAACAGTCAATGCATTGCTACAGACTGTGTGACGTCATCACATCCTGTCTGAAGAAAACAGCGGCAAAGACAAAGACTCCTATTATTTATTGAATCGCAAGATTATTTCCTTTGTCCGATTCTTAATGACGTTCACTTTTACAATAAAATTCAACAAAAAAGCACCGTCCATACCCCAAAGGCTCATCATGGTCATTAGAATCACAGTAAACTACCACTGCTCTTTTAAAATAATAAGTGAGTCCACTCAACATCACCTCCAGGCTTATGTAATACATGACCCTTTCTATGCTCACACATTCGTTGTCTGAGGCCACACCTGCGAGCAAAAAGGCGTGAAAGTCTAGGGGCAAAGTTCCATTCGCGTGCGAGCAAAAAGGCGCGAAAGCCGGCGAGCAAAGTTCCATTCGCGCACGCCAAAGCACAAGAGAGAACGCCTTTACTGGAACATGATGGCATTCCCACCATATTAATGATTTTCTACCTTGCATTGCAGTTTAGAAAAACAACTACAAAACTATAATTTTAGGAGCCTATTAAAATTCTACTTTCTATGGAAACTATAATTGCCCTATTACTTGGATCGCTATTAATGAAGCGCTCCAGTTTTTTCTCTCTTCCCATTTCAGCCTTGTCATGCAGTGAAGCAGACACACATCCAAAATATTTAGTTTCGGCGCTGTGCTTCAGGAACACCTATCCTGCGCTCAGATGCAAGCATTTCTTCACGGATACCTTTAACAGCCGACTTCTTCAACATACCAAGCTCCTAACAACATCTAACAAACAATCAGAGGAACCCTCTTCTCAGCTGTGTCATGCGACTTTCTTATGCGTAAAATCGGTGATTTGAGGAAGAGAGCAGCAAAAAATTGCGCGCACTTGTGCTTGACTAAAAAATCCTGAAGCATATGCTAATAAACTAAGAAAAAGACACTATAGTCTGGTATCTGATAGTGCCACATACACAGACGCATTGCCCTTGCGTAAAGAAAGCACAGGACAGGGATACACAAATCTCCTTAGGTGAGCAGGAAAAAGGCTTAGGACCTCAGGTCACCACACATCGCCACGCGGCTACACAACATGACACCAACAAGATACTAACAGCGGGAAGAACTGCAACACTGCTAAACAAGTCCAGACATGCCATGATGACGTTACAAATCAGGAAAAAAGCACGCGCACGCACGCACAGAAGACAACGCATCAAACACACGGAGCGCTCAGGAACAATCGTAGCGTTACCGCACATTGCTACGAAGCTCAACGTCTAACACAAGACGACAGCAACAAGATATTAGCGAAGGGTAAAAATTGCAACACTACTGAACAAGTCCAGACATGCGACATCGCATACAAAACACTGCTCATTGGGGAAAAGGCCTAAGCCTCCAGCGGATCATCATAGAGCATACACAACTTCATTTTTCTATTTCGCGTAAACTAAACGCGGTCTGCTTGGAAAACGACGTACAAATTTTCTTAGGGAGCAGAGAAATATAGAAATTTCTACTCTGTGCTCAGATACCAGCATTTCTGCTCAAAAACCTGCAAAATTAAACACTGCTTACTTCGTCAAGATAGCGAACACCCAACAAAATCGAACAAACAACCCCACTTCCACTGATAGAACACTACTCAGCTTTTACGCAGGAGGCTTTCTTCTACATAAAAGTAGAGAAAATAAGAAAAGAGCAGCGAAAAATTACACGCACTTTTGCTCGCATAGCTATAAGAGAAAAAAAAATAACGACGCACTCGCTAATAAACTGTGACAAAGACACCCATTTCTGCTATCAGATAATTATTGCATAATTTTAAATACTCATTTGCATTGTCCCTGCGTGAAGAGAGCACAGGACAGGGATACACAATTTATCTTAAGCGAGCAGGGAAAGTCACTTCTACTCGAACAGCTTAACACCATAAAGTCTGAATTTTTGCAAAGAAAATAAAGCTTGAACAGCGCTACGAACGTGGCAGACACATACTAACAAACAAACAAACACTTCTATTGATTTCTATTCATAAAGGCGTAAACCACACTACAAGAACAAGGCACACTGCTTCAGGAAAGCGTATCAAATGCAACGCAACAGGACCGGCTCTCATAAAATAGCCTGCCCAAAAACAGACTTCACCAGGTCCCTCGAGGCAATTCCATTAAAAACGCTCTCGGTCTATCCTACAGATAGCAATGCAAACGCGACTACCCTTATTTTTTAAACCACGATTTCGCTCAATAGTACATAAATGTATCACTCGTGTCACATGAAAAGGCACACACAAAGAACTTACTTGTCAAGTGGAATCTCTGGTTCAGAAAAGCGCGCGCGCCCGCGCGCACACCCAGACACACACTCACATTTTCATACTCACAAACACAAAGTCTATTCTCACAACCACATAAATCCATATTATTCCTCAGGTCAATAATTATCCTACCATCCTCAAAAGATGACCCACTCTTGTATGCGATCGCAAAGCGACAGGTCCTCGTTCCGGATGTAATAGGATATCGCCACTCGACCGACGCGAACCAAAAAAGAAAGAAATGAATGTACGTTCGCTATACCTCCACGAAGAAAACGGTGCCGTGCTTCTACGCAGCGATCATCATACAGGAGTGAATTCTCTTCTTCATTTTCCTTTTATTTTCTTGCACCCATATATTTTGCAAGAATACTATAGAGACCCAACTTGGGCTGGCCTTACACACCCGAAGCCTTTTCTGAATACATTCTGCTGGCGCTGGAATAAAAAGATTTATCGCCAGGGTACTACAATGTCAACTCTGCTTCTGTTTAAGTGATAAAACAGTGCGCCCGAACCGCGCCCCACGCGAGCCGCACGCGGGCCCGTTCTCGCGGCTTGGACACGCGACGCGCGCGATTCCCCGTGCGAGCGCAACGCGGGCCCCGCGGTTTGGACGCGCGCGATCCGTTACCCCGGGTAGGCGCACTGTTTTATCACTTAAACGGAAGCAGAGCTGACATTGTAGTACCCTGGCGATAAATCTTTTGATGCCAGCGCCAGCAGAATGTATTCAGAAAAGGCTTCGCGTGTGTAAGGTCAGCCCAAGGCGTGTTGATAGGAGCGCACTGCTCTGTTGTGTCTCTATAGTATTCTTGCAAAATATATGGGTGCAAGAAAATAAAAGGAAAACGAAGAAGAGAACTCATTCCTGTATGATGATCGCTGCGTAGAAGCACGGCACCGTTTTCTTCGTGGAGGCATAGCGAACGTGCATTCCTTTCTTTCTTTTTTGGTTCGCGTCGGTCGACTGGCGATATCCTCTTTCATCCGGAACGAGGACCTATCGCTTTGCGATCGCATACAAGAATGAGCCATCTTTTCACGGTGGTACGATAATTATTGACCTGAGGAATAATATGGATTTATGTGGTTGTGAGAATAGACTGTGTTTGTGAGTGTGAAATGTGAGTGTGCGTCTGTGTGTGCTGTTTCTGAACCAGGGATCCCACTTGACAAGTAAGTTCTTTGTGTGTGCCTTTTCATGTGACACGAGTAATACATTTATGTACTATTGAGTGAAATAGTGGTTTAAAAAATAAGGGTAGTCGCGTTTGCATTGCTATCTGTAGGAGAGACCGAGAGCGTTTTTAATGGAATTGCCTCTCGAACCTGGTGAAGTCTTTGTTTTTGGGCAGGCTATTTCATGAGAGCCGGTCCTGTTGTGTTGCATTTGATACGCTTTCCTGAAGCAGTGTCCTTTCTTCTTGTAGTGTGGTTTACGCCTTTATCAATAGAAATGAATAGAACAGTTTTTTGTTTGTTAGTATGTGTCTGTACGTTCGTAGCGCTGTTCAAGCTTTATTTTCTTTGCAAAAATTCAGACTTTATGGTATTAAGTTGTTCGAGTAGAAGTGACTTTCCCTGCTCGCTTAAGATAAATTGTGTATCCCTGTCCTGAGGGTGTGCAATGCAAATGAGTATTTAAAATTATGCAATAATTATCTGATAGCAGAAATGGGTGTCTTTGTCACAGTTTATTAGCGAGTGCGTCGTTATTTTTTTTTCTCTTATAGCTATGCGAGCAAAAGTGCGTGTAATTTTTCGCTGCTCTTTTCTCATTTTCTCTACTTTTATGTAGAAGAAAGCCTCCTGCGTAAAAGCTGAGTAGTGTTCTATCAGTGGAAGTGGGGTTGTTTGTTCGATTTTGTTGGGTGTTCGCTATCTTGACGAAGTAAGCAGTGTTTAATTTTGCAGGTTTTTGAGCAGAAATGCTGGTATCTGAGCACAGAGTAGAAATTTCTATATTTCTCTGCTCCCTAAGAAAATTTGTACGTCGTTTTCCAAGCAGACCGCGTTTAGTTTACGCGAAATAGAAAAATGAAGTTGTGTATGCTCTATGATGATCCGCTGGAGGCTTAGGCCTTTTCCCCGATGAGCAGTGTTTTGTATGCGATGTCGCATGTCTGGACTTGTTCAGTAGTGTTGCAATTTTTACCCTTCGCTAATATCTTGTTGCTGTCGTCTCGTGTTAGACGTTGAGCTTCGTAGCAATGTGCGGTAACGCTACGATTGTTCCTGAGCGCTCCGTGTGTTTGATGCGTTGTCTTCTGTGCGTGCGTGCGCGTGCTTTTTTCCTGATTTGTAACGTCATCATGGCATGTCTGGACTTGTTTAGCAGTGTTGCAGTTCTTCCCGCTGCTAGTATCTTGTTGGTGTCATGTTGTGCTAGCCGCGTGGCGATGTGTGGTGACCTGAGGTCTTAAGCCTTTTCCCTGCTCACCTAAGGAAATTTGTGTATCCCTGTCCTGTGCTTTCTTTACGCAAGGGCAATGCGTCTGTGTATGTGGCACTATCAGATACCAGACTAGAGTGTCTTTTTCTTAGTTTATTAGCATATGCTTCAGGTTTTTTTAGTCAAGCACAAGTGTGCGCAATTTTTCGCTGCTCTCTTCCTCAAATCACCGATTTTACGCGTAAGAAAGTCGTATCGTACAGCTGAGAAGAGGGTTTCTCTGATTGTTTGTTAGATGGTGTTAGGAGCTCGGTATGTTGAAGAAGTCAGCTGTTAAAGGTATCCGTGAAGAAATGCTTGCAGCTGAGCGCAGGATAGGAATTCTTGAAGCATGGCACCCTCAGTGTAAATTAATTATTTTGGATGTGAGTCTGCTTCACTGCATGACAAGGCTGAAATGGGAAGAGAGAAAAAAAATGGAGCGCTTCATTAATAGCGATCCAAGTAATAGGGCAATTATAGTTTCCATAGCAAGTAGAATTTTAATAGGCTCCTAAAATTATAGTTTTGTAGTAGTTTTTCTAAACTGCAATGCAAGGTAGAAAATCATTAATATGGTGGGAATGCCATCATGTTCCCGTAAAGGCGTTCTGTCTTGTGCTTTGGCGTGCGCGAATGGAACTTTGCTCCCCGGCTTTCGCGCCTTTTTGCTCGCAGGTGTAGCCTCAGACAACGAATGTATGAGCATAGAAAGGGTCATGTATTACATAAGCCTGGAGGTGATGTTGAGTGGACTCACTTATTATTTTAAAAGAGCAGTGGTAGTTTACTGTGATTCTAATAACCATGATGAGCCTTTGGGGCATGGACGG
Source organism: Ornithodoros turicata (assembly GCF_037126465.1). Lineage (NCBI taxonomy): Eukaryota > Metazoa > Arthropoda > Arachnida > Ixodida > Argasidae > Ornithodoros > Ornithodoros turicata. The sequence goes on along the minus strand of NC_088201.1, from coordinate 158,781,682 downwards.
TGCTTTTTTGTTGAATTTTATTGTAAAAGTGAACGTCATTAAGAATCGGACAAAGGAAATAACCTTGCGATTCAATAAATAATAGGAGTCTTTGTCTTGGCCGCTGTCTGCTTCAGACAGGATGTGATGACGTCACACAGTCTGTAGCAATGCATTGACCGTTACTGGAAAAAAAGTGTAGCAATAGAACAAAATGGTGTGTATTGTTCTGGACGGATTTATGATGAGCACTGTTTTTGAATAAGAGGAGTGCGTGTGCTTAGAAATAGTTTGATGTTGGTTTTCTGGTGTTTCTCTTTGCTTTTTTCCCCTTGTTGTCTGACAAACATGTGCAGACATGTCCTGACCTGTTCTGTCATGTGCTGACCTGTTCTACATGTAGTTTTTGTCTTTTTGACAAGGAACATTCTTGACGATGTCGATAGTGCTGCCCTGAATGGGAGTAGTGCTATTCTTAATAATTTTGCGATTCATGTAGTTCAGAGAGTAACCGCAAGGGGGACAGGTGCACGGCTTTATCCAGCCGAGGAATAAAGCGACATTATTCAGTTTGCTGCCTGGCTGTCGGAAGGGATGGACATGTCTCAATTAGCTCGTTGTATGTAGGCATTAGAGGTGTTAGGATATTTAGTTCTTTTGCAAGTCTAATTTAGTATGAGTTTGGGAATGAAATGCTTAAATCCTACAAACTCCTGTCATGTATGGTGTTTTTCTGCAATAGTTTCCTATGCAATCGTTATAGTAGAATAAAGGAAATAATCTTGGGGTGGTGATTCAATAAATAACAGGTCCCCTGTCTAGACCGTACACGTCCTTGAGCCACGCAGCTGCATGATGACGTCATACCGCGACAGTATTGTTTCAGGTGGACATTGTCCAGAGGAGCATTCGTGGAAAAAACAGTGTAGCCCTGAGACAATAGGATGACGTCACGACCAATGAGCGCGGGCTGCAGGGGGCGCAAGGATTCACTTCTTTCTTGGACACTGGCGGGTGTGGGCACGTTAATTCTGCTCCTAGCAATTGCATTGGCCGTCAGTGGAAGAGCGTAGCTTCGGTGGGGTTCCGCTACCTCTGATGGGGTGCGGATGTGTGGTTCGTCACTGGTGAATGGTGTGTGACAATTGTGGCGGATTTTGTGATGAACGGATTTACAATGAGGGAATGCAGTGAACATGAAAAATGATGGTGAGTATCTTTTTCACTCTGTTCAAGTGTCTCTGTGTTTGTTTTCCTCTGTTGCCCAGCAGTCGTACGATTTGTCCTGACGTGTCTTGTCATGCCCCGGCATGCATGCTTTCCTTTGTTGATGCTTAGTATTTTTTTTCTTTTTTGACAAGGAACATTCTTGGCTTCACGATGTCGATAGTGCTGCCCTGAATGGGAATAGTGCTAGAACAATTCTTAATAATTTTGTGATTAAATTAGTTCAGAAATCAACCGCAAGAGGGACACATGCATGACTTTATAGAGGAGAAAAAGCATTAAGATTCAGTTCCATGCCTTGCTGTCAGATGGAGTAGACGCATCGTTCTCCGCTCCTTGTTACCCGTACTCTGTGTTGAATTGTTGAGTGCCTAATCCTCTAATTAGCCATTGATGAAGTTATGTGTTATGATATTTTGTTCTTTTGCAAGTCTGATTTAGTAAGACTTTGGAATTCGCAATAGTTTCCTATGCAATCGATATAGAAGAATAAAGGAAATAATCTTGGGATAGTGATTCAATAAATAATAGGTCCCCTGTCTAGAGTGTACGCGTCCTTGAGTCACGCAGGTGCATGATGACGTCATGCCATGGCTTCATTGCAGATTGACCTTGTCGAAAGGAGCATTTGTGGAAAAAAACAGTGTAGCCCTGAGACTAGGATGAGCCCTGACTACCCCTGAGAATAGGATAACGTCACGACCAATGAGAACGGCCAGAAGGGGGCACAGGAATGCTCTTCTCTCTTAGCCTCTCGCAAGTGGTCGCCGCAGAGGGCGCTAAGAGCGCGCGCGCATGCGTAGCAACCGCGGAGCGGCGTGCCAGTCAGTTTCTCGCTGGCTGTCGCGGAGAGCAGACGTGCGCTCAGTTACTCCGCAGTCCCCACACTCGCTCAGTTTCTACCTGCCTCTCGGATGGAGCAGTCGCATCGGTCTGCGCTCCTGTTGTGGTGGGTTGATTTGTTGTGTAACTAATTATTTCGCGAATTTTGCCCCCGCTTTGTTTGCGATTTTGATGCTGGCGCACGTCGGGTGCTGGTTGCTGTTGTCCGGGCATCCCCGCCGTTTTCTATCTTCTTTTGCCTTGGGAACGGGAGAAGCGCTGGCGTGATTCTTAATACTTTTGTCGTGATATTAGTTGAGAAAGTAACCGCTAGGGGGTGCAGCTGCGGGGCTTTATACAGGAGAAAAAAAACATTACGTGTCAGTTCTCTGCCTGGCTGTCGGATAGGTCAGTCGCATCGTTCTGTGCTCCCCATGACTGCTTTTGTGGTGGGCTCATTTGTTGTGTAACTAATTCTTTTTGTTGTTAGCTATTGATGATTAGCATATTTACCCTTGCTTTCCCAGCCTCTGTATTACGAGTGTTTTTGTCCTCGCATGTCCAGAGCTGTTCTAACCTGCCCAGACATGTCATGATGACGTCACAGGATGTCCGGAACTTGTGGTCATAGCTGCGATGCTTTGCAACCTGCCTCTGTGCTCCGTCGCCCAGCGATGGTCAGCGCCCGTTTCGTACCGCTTTCTTCAAGATGGCGATGTTGATCTCCAACTAAACTCCTTCTCTCCACTCTATCTATTTTTTTCTTTTTTATGACCACAATTATCCGGAAACGCACAGGGTGGTCTGGACACGAGTTAGATGCTCCCCAATTAGTGTGATGACTCATTGGATGATGCTGAATAATGTGGGGGTCCCAATTAGCTCTAATTGCTAATTAAACGTGTCCAGAAGCCTTGTAGCGTTTCCGGATAGTCTTGGTCATTAATTACCACTGACATCTCGAAGCTGAGACCAATATTAATACTGTGTGAACAGATGAGTGCTATGGTCCATGTTGCTGGCCCCCAGGAAAAAAAAAGTTTTCGTCATGGCATGACCGGTCATGACAGCGTGAGTGTCAGCAAATCAGCTGTGCACCAAGGATGCCAAGTTTTTTTGCAATGGACACATTATGACCACTCACAGAAGAAATACGAACGGCTAATCACTACGTGTACGTTTAGGTCTATGTGAGGAGTGGACATTAAGTGAAATTTCCTGTTTATTTGTGGTTATCACGTACCCTTCGTCAAACACTGTGATAACTTATGTATTTTGAACTGATACGTGTCATTAAACCTGATATGATTTATTTTTCTCTGTTCTCGTCTGGTATTGCTGGCCTGGGTGATTAGGTCGTTCGGTTAGGCTAGGTCAGGGAAAGGGGAAGGGAATACAACACAAAGGAAGTACGCAAATCCACACACGTGATGGCTAATTATGCACTTATTATTCATGCTGCTAACGTCATATCTGACGTAATTTATTTACAAAAGTAGTAGTCCACGCAACGGATGCATGGCGCTGACAGTCTCTATTGTGGCGTCATCTGAAGACGCAGGGCCCTATGGGAGTTTCGCTGCCTGTCTATATATACCTTGGTACTGCCCCGAAGACCTTTTTATGGGCTGAGCATTTAAAGACATGGCCCATCCGGGGGCGGACCGTGGTATCAAGGGGCCCTGACATGAAGAACTGGCTCCTCTTTGCCTCCCTTCACCGCTTATGCGGATTTGAAGAGAGACCAGAGCACTTCGAAAGGTACTAGATTTCTCTTCCAAAGCCAAAACTGATGCTATTTATTGCTTATAAAGGGACCCTCCATAAATTCGGTAATCCTGCTCGCCTGCGACACAAAACGAAGGGTGAGCTGTCCATACTTCTTTCGATTACGCAAAGAAAAAATACTTAAAGCGAGAAATTGCTTCAAGTATTGGCTCTGCATCATTTCAATGTCTGTGTTTCGCTGATTTGTGATATTCAGGTAGGACTTTTGAAAGTCAAAAGCAGTGCGAGGGAATCGCGTCTTTCTGTCCTTTCCACGAGAAATGCTGCATGTATCGTAGACGGTCATCCTTTTCGGAGGCAGAGAATTTTACGTTGGGCCACCCCTTATATCAGAGAAATGTCAATCAGGTCCCTGGATCAGCCCGATAAACAAAACAAATGTGTTTAGAGAGTCTGAGCAGGTAAATCAAAGTAATATTTATTTTCACAGTCCGCGAGTGTTATCCTCAGGACGTTCTGGGCATACATCTTGAAGGACGAGGACACGATGACACTATGGGGGCACCCTGAGGACCGTGTGTGTTATTGGGGAACCTATGAGCCATATGAGCGTTCTCATACAGCCTATCCGTGGGCATGAATGCACATAAACCGTCTGAGCAAACGCGCAACACACCAGCTCCCGTGGCATAGTGGTTAGAGTGATCGCTTTCCACGTCGAGACTGGGAGGTGACATGGGTTCGAATCCTGTCACCGGCTGTGCTGTCTGAGGTTTTCCCTGGGTTTTCCGAAGACTTTCTAGACGAATGTCGGCACAGTTCCCCTTGAAGTCGGCCCAGGACGCATACTAACACCCCTGTCCCCCACTCCTTCCTGCTGTCCTCTCTTCATCTGTCCACGTCTATACGCCGCTCATAGCCACAGTTGCTTCGCGGCGCTAACACGGAATTAAAAAAAACGCGCAACATGCGTGATTAAACTAAAATAACAACACGTGTTTACAAAATACGTTCCCGTTCAATCGTATACACCAGCTTGCTTGTTTCAGCATATTTGACGAAGGTATCTCTTGAAAAAGAAATAACAAAATTAGAACTGCGCAAAACATTTTTGCTCATAGAAGTACTCCTGTTCCTACAACTTATGCGACCGTATAGGTCCAAGCTGAAATGGACATGACTAGAGCCTATTTCTCATCCAACACGCATACAACACTTTCAAAGCATTACTTTCTATTTGGTCAATCAGAATAACGCACGAGGCCATTTTGCCGAATAAAATTGAACGGAACCTTCCTCCTATGCTGGTGACGTTCAATGAACGCGGTGCTGAAACATATCAGTATCTTTGTGCAGTGCGTCGAAAACTCTGCTTGTAACTTGCTTTTCTTTGTGGCATCCAAATACACACTTTCTTTTGCATAACGTGCGATTTCGGCGCGCCCTGGGAGCACGTAGCCCCATAACTTTTGTACAAAAACTCTGTGCGCGACTTTATTTTAAAAGGCACAAATGTAACGGCTATCAGCGTGCGCATTGCTCATCGAGTCACAAACCGTGCTCATATGACAGTTGCAGTCGGCTAACCCGGTAGACATCACGAACGATAACGGAAAACGGAACTGCAACGTATCTGTAATGCGCACGCGGCTCCGAGGGTTTCCTTCTGAAGGGAGAGGTTCCGAGGAACACACTCAAAGCGCCTTCAACAACAACAACATAGATGAATGGATGATGATGATGATGATGATGTGGGATGTTTAAAACGCCTTCAGTGGTCACTGAAGCGGCACAAAAACACTGTCCCAGCGCGGAGACGGCGACGAAAAAATGAGCCACGCAGAGCGGAGCAAAGTACGTCCGGACGGCTCCGAGAGACAGGGTAGAATGAGCAAGGAAGCGCAGAAGCACTGAGACGGCACTCGCAATCGCTTACATTAGAACCCAGGAGCCCATTAGGATGTTGTAGGCACGGAACGGGCAACGGGCACCTAAAAGTTGAACGGAATCGGACGAAGGGGAATGGAGTTACGGCATGGAGGAAGGAAACACAAGGAGCGGCCCCTCCGACAGTTTTCTATCGGGACGAGCGTAGGCGGCCTCGCATTGCATTCTGAGATGCTCCTGTCTACCACGTGACCGCTCACGTGACCCTCCAGGCAGCACGGCTCCAGCAAAGCAGACGACGCGAGCTGTAGTTCTGTCGCAGTTCAGATGGCAATATTACGTTGAGCGTGTGCTTGCACTTCATTTCTGTGTGTTCGAATGTTTACTCTTCTATTAGAAGACCAGTCACAGTGTGCGGAACGCAAAAGGGGTACGCGGGACCAGAAACATCACATGTGGCAACGGTTACTTCCAACGTATGTACTTTTCTTGACTAAGTGGTAAAGAATGCGGTTCCATTAATCAGATTGTACAACAACAGAAGATATGAAATGAATCTGCGGCAGAGTTTGAGGTCCCAAATGAACCATTCAAGATGACTCGGGGACACACGGGCGACTAAAGCAAGTTACCGTGTACTTACGAACAAAACGCGTTCCCGTAACAGACTGATTTCCGTTTAACGAGAGCCGCAGCCGGGACAGGAACACATTACCATACGTCGTTTCTAAGACGGTGCACACATTTTCACAATAAATTACTTTCAAAAGCCCAAATCATACGGAGAGCAGCGCGAGAAATAAAGCCTTGCAAAACCGAAACTTTAGACGGGATCACGTGGTGGACAGGAAGCAATGACGATTTTGACTCGAGCGACAGCTAGAGGGTGTCTACGCTTGTCTGGGGGGAAGAGCCACTCCTTGTGTTTCCTTCCTCCATGAGTTACGGCCTTTACGGCCCGCCGACAGTGACGAGCGTCTCCTGAAAGGGTATTACCAGACGCTGTGGCGCCTGCACTCCAAGGTGAATAATTGGTTAACTAAACGGTCCGAACTCGTACCTTCCTCATACCGCTCAAGATGTATCTCATACTGCCCATAACGTGCTTTTCTCATATTGCTTATATCTGCGCATGCTCAAATAGCGCGTCCTTGGCCTTGCCGTGCGGCTCATAACCTGAGGAGGCACAGTAAGCGGGTTTCGCCGCCGCGAAAATAGCGTCGCCGCTGGCATTTCTCGCCAAATACCCGCTACTTCCTTTTCATTGGCTCCGGTCCCCTACTTGACCATTCTCGATCATGATTGGCTGAGGCTCGTTTAACCGGTGGATTAAGTTAACGCGTTGGTTTCTCCTAGGCGGAGACCCGTCTGACCGTTGTGCAGCTGGCGTCTTTGTGGGCGACTGATTTCTTTTCGTGGATTTGCAAGATGTTCGAGCCATAGAAGAACGCCGGAATGAAAGGTAATCAGACAAACGTATGATGCATGTCAGTGATCATACGTTAAATACTGCCGCCTAGCAGTGTGCATAACTGAGGTACGCCATGTCCCGTATTACATCACTTTCTGCCGATCATCAGTCATGACCTGCTTGATGTGCTACTCTGTATTTACTATTTGCTTTTTGTTCTGCTATTTGAATGAGTTTGATGTGTAATGCACTGGTGTGCATACAAATCAAAACAGCATGTAGCGCGGACGCCTGGCTCCCCGAATTTTTTCATATTAGTCGACACTTCAGTGCGTAACGATAGCATATGTCTTACATAGCGTATTAAGTCCGTTAACATTGCTTATGCTGTGCTTTACCATATCGTTAACATGTTCTTTTTTTTACATTCAGAAATTGACAGCTGTTCGGTGGCCATGTGATGCCGAAGCCTGTTGCCACTGCCTCCTGAAAATTCTACAGTTGTGCTAGGCTGAAGCGAATGGCCCCTGCGCTTCATTAGGTGCTATGTATATGTACAATAATATCTACTTTCTTCAAAGCGAGTAGGTTCTCCTAAAGATTGTATAATATGTCAGTCACGCTTTTTGTGGTTCTGCAGTATTTATTCTTTATTTATTCATGCTGTAATAATCGTGCAGATTTACTTCCAATCACATGTTGGTTCTTGTCTATATGTTTACCGTGTCAATAAATTTGTACATGCGCATCCCTTCGTCTTCTGTATTTTCATTTTCTGCTCCCCGATAATATTAGCAGATGGCCCGACGAACCGTCGGGAACAGAGGGGGGAGGGAGCATCTAACTGAGAGGGTATAGGAGACGGCACGCGGCGCACATGCGCAGCTCGATCAAGCCAGCACGCGCTTCTTGGCGCTATTTTCCCACCACCTCTTCGCGATTCGCTACGGATGATCATGTGGCCAAGCGGGGCGGTGGTTTGCGTGGCGAAACCGTGCAAGCTATACAGCTGCACTCCACAGCTCACAACATTGGTCATACTGCCTATAACGGTGCTCATACCGCCCATAGTGTTGCTAATACTGGTCATTGCTTTTCTCATATTGCTCATTTATTTACACCTGGAAAGTTAAATGTTTTTTTTTTGTTTTTTTTTCAACAGGATACTATGCCATACTTATCAATCGACCTATTTACTTCCTCGCAAAACTTACCTATCGTCAGGGTATAGTACAGATCAATATTTCCCAGGGATAATATCAATCATGTTTGTATACCCGTTAACACTTTGCACACTTGATCCTACTTTCTGTGTTGTGCATTATGTGTTCGTATTTTTTGCGCTTTAATCGCCGATGAAGCAATTGCTATATACAAGCCTCTGAACCCAACTGCATTACGTTACGTATGCCCGTGATAAGGAAAAGACAGAAAGAAGGACACAATACATCGGTACTTTCTGACGCACATTTTTCTGATATGTGTGTTTGATTTCTTGGGATGCGCTATATGTAGGTCACATAGAATTCAGCTTAGCGCATTAACCGTAAACCTTCTGCACGTGCTCTTACACGACTGGCAGCGCGAAACGAGCGCTGTTTGCAATTAATTTTCTTTTTTTGAGTATGTTTTCCAGAGTTCCCATAGCGCTCGGTAGATCATTAAGTTTCCGGGTTACGTGTGCGGCTAGCCTCGTATTTGTGTTGTGTGGTGACGTATTCGTGCCTGTTTTCCTTGGGCTACACTTCACGAAACCTGGCCTCTCTTGTCTTACATTACAGTGTTCCCCTTGTATTTACATTTCCTCTTTTGACCAGGGTGCTCATATTTTACTTTGCAGATAATACTTTTCTTCGGTGAAAATGCGTTTCCTTGAAAAAGCGACAGATGCTTCGTGTACAGCGAGGAAACAATGGCTCCCGTCGCCGGGGAAAGGTCGTGTGTATAACAAGGATATACTGGTTCCTAAGAAACCGTATGCTGCCCAATCTATCAAAACAGACGTAGGTTCGCATGCAAAAGGTACGATCTATGAGGTGTTCTTCGTACAAACGATGAAATAAGAGCAGAATCTTTACGAAACAATCGGCTTTCGCCGTACTGTTCTGCTTACAACGACATCAAAAAAAGGGCAACATCGTGTCTTTCTAATTAGACTGATGCTAACATGTTGCATTTAAAAGTACCCATCCACGGAAAATTCTACTAGATAGTGCACTGAAAACATTCAAATACAGGTTACGGTAATGCAAGAAAAAAATCAACACTCATAAACAAAGTGCCTAATGCATCAAGCAAGACAATAACAGGTTTAGACGCGGTACATAGCGAGAAAATATCAATCCTACTATCATGTGAGGATGCTTATAGTTACGTTGAATAGAATGCAAAGGGCTAGAATTAAAATGCACAGAAGGGTAAAAAGTCGGACAAGAACAAGTGTGTTTACTTGGCGCATAAAACCAAACATTGTTAAGGAGACTGAGGGAATCAATCACGTTATGAATTAATTTATCTAAAAAGAAAAAGACTCGAAGTGTTCTCCTAGAAGACAAAGTAGACATGTTAATCATGTGAAGTACAGTGACATAATTATAAGAACAATCACGTTCAAATTATCTATCATATAAGATGCCAGTAAACTTCTTCTGTTCTCTCTCAATAGAAGAAGCCTGAGCCAAATTTAAAGAATTCCATATATCTGAAGCAAATTCCAACCTACTACGCACAAATGATGCATACAACCTAATGAAACAAATAGGGTCTCGGAAATCACGCGTTATCCCTGATATTAAACCATGGACACGCAGAGCAGCACTAGAAATAGATGACACATGCTGACGAAACCGTAGAGCGTTATCTAAGAGTACACTCTTAGAAATGGATCTTCTATCGTGTCTTCTACAGACACCCAAAAAATGGTAATTGGGGTTTCTACATAGAGACCTCCCCGCGTGCTCCTGCTTCCCCTCTCCCCCGGCGCAGGCTTGGAAGGCAGGCTTGGAGGGCAGGCTTGCAGTCAACAGAGTTTGTTTCAAAGCGGATTGAAGACTTTATTTCGGCAAAGTTGTGAAATTGTGGCAGTGACACAGTGAATATTGACTAGACTTGCAAACTATGCAAAATACTCTGTTCACAGAGAAATGACTCAGAAAAAATAAAAATGAATAAGAACCTCACATAATCAAAATATCACAGACTGCACAAAACGGCGCGGCTCGACGCCGCTGCTGCGAAACTATTTGCAAGCTTGAAACTCGCTACGAAACAAGTTTCGCTGAGAATCAGACCTGTTTGTCGCTCAGGGCATATGATCACCATATTTCTGCGGCTCTGCATCCCTTTGTGGGGGCTCTTGATATGGCCGTTATCACCGGCTGTGCAGCGTTTCCTCCATGCTTTTCATCCTGGCCTCGAATCGGAATTCTGCTTCAAGGCATAACTGTGACAAAGTAAACGACGACAAAGTGGGTAGGAACAACATTAAGTGTAATAAAAGTCACTATCGACAACAGTGAAAGGGTACGAATTATAGCTTATACTAAAACGATGATAGGTGAGGCAGCGAGGAGAGAAAAATGGTACATTGGTACCACAGCAGTGACAAGTATGTAGGAGGAGAGATCAAAGAGGTATCTTACTGAATGCGGCTGAGATCAACACGCCAGTCAGGCCGAGCTATCCATGACGAACGAATAACTACAATCAACTCGTCTCGCATGCAAGGCGAACGACGCAGCCACTTGTATTACCTTGCACATGGTCGACAGGTGAGTGTCAGCATTGGACGCATGTTCCGGGTACAGGGTCGGCTACACTTAAAAGTATCGCGGGAGCGCATGACCTGCAAGTATGCCAGCGCCACGTAACGGATGCTCCTGGGTTTGAGACCTCGCGCCTAGTGAACATTCGCCACATCTCGGTTGGGTCCGTCATTTCTTTCGTGGCGCCGGCGGGCGGGGAGACCTATCTGCTGTTGCTATTCAACCTCTGCTGACGATGTTTTGATCAGTGCGTAGCGCGACGTAATCTTCGTCTTATCGGAATCGAGAAGAAAAGTGAAGCAGGCGCATGTCGTGGCATACGTTGTGTTGTTCGCCGAAAATTGCATGATAACAGTACAATAAACAGACAGTAACACTGGATTACAAAATGGAAAGATTCAACAGCACCAAACGGCCATTGTTTCAGCGTGGCGAAGTGCTTTCTCTTTCATTAACAATTCGGGGTTTACGTAGCGAGACAGCTATGATCATGAGCGATGCCACGGTGGTCGGTTCGTGGATTAATTTTGCCCACCTGAGGGTTCTTTAACGTGCGTGAAGCTCATTCATTTACTTTACTTTATATATCCTTTATTATTTACGGGATACCCCGGGGGGCGTCTCTAAATCTACCCTCATTTACGTAAGCACGGACGATCATGCTCACAATTGCAGGACGGCAATGCATGCCAGATGCAATTTCGCGTTGGGACATCATGCCAGCCATTTCAATAATGGCTTGTCGCTGGGTTTCTGTTAACCGAAGGGGCATGATTGCAATTGAGGCCGCGGGATACTTCAATGAAGCTTTTATAGTTTCAATTTAACCTTCCTTTGTCTCCGCATATAATTCCCGGTTCTGATTTGTTCGTGCAGCTTATATCACCTAGAGCTGCTAGTCTGTGGAATGCGTAAGGAGCTGAGAAAAAGAGAAAATGCGAGCAACATTGAAGTATACTCAGTTGATATGTATGCACGTGTCTGTTTATTCTGATAAAGGATAATATGAACGGTTTTCCACATTGTCTCTAAAGCGAACGGGGATTCCTCGATGAAAGGTGGAAGATTGAGGCTTTGTATGTGTTGTTCCAGCCTCAGCACATCAGTTCTCTCATGGGGATTCCTCGTCGTCAAGCCTACGGTGAACTTTGTTGCGCACGGTTAGTTCGCCTTTCCGTAGGGATGGGGCCTATTGTTTTGGGCGGAAAGTGATCAGTTCAATGAGCCTGTACATGCGAGGTTACTGAAAGTCACGAATAAAGGCTAGCACCGACGTCGGAGTTTGGCGCAGAATGAGTGTTCGGTGCACTAATGGATGGAAGCAGCCCGACAGGTTGATCCACGAACATTTTCATTTAGAGGTGAATTCAGCTACAAGTTACTCAAGTTTTCTATTGCCGAACACAATTCAGAGCTGGGATGCCCTGAATCGCCAAATCCGCATCTCTTTTGTACACATGTCATCAATCCATCCTAAAAAATAATCACGAATAGATAAAATTAAAAGCAAGAAGGCACTCTCCGCGCGAAAACGGTGTTAAAACGGTGTTGTTAAATCTTCCGATTTTGTAACTGTAACTGTAGTAACTGTTTATTGTAATGTATAGTTATCTGTTCGTCTGCGAAGGATGCATCGTATGTCATCACATGCATCTGTTTCACTTTCCTTCTTGATCCCGATAAGACGTTGATGTCGTAAAAGATTACGCCGCGCCACGCACTCATCAAAACATCGTCAGCAGAGATTGAATAGCAGTAGCAGGTGGGTCTCCCGGCCCGCCGGCGCCACGAGAGCAATGACGAACCCAACCGAGAGGTGGCGAATGTTCGCTAGGCGCTAGGTCTCAATCCCAGGAGCATCCGTTACGCGGCGCTGGCATACTTGCAGTTCATGCGCTTCCGTGATACTTTTAAGTGTGGCCGACCCTGTAACACTTGTGCCGTGTACCGGCTAATATCGGTCAGTCATCGGTATGAATCGCACGCACATTGCCTCCAGGCGGCACGTTGAACACCAGTGACGTCTTCGTTGGTGACGTCCATACCCACTGCGGCCATCTGAGACAGAGAATGGTTACTCAGAGAATTGAGAATGAATTACTCAAACCAGAGTCGAAACGAGCCCCCGAAAGACAAAAACATGCTGCGCCACACACAAACGTTAGCGTTCGTGAAGTCCACGTTTAGACGCAATTCTAGAAGAGCTACAAACCGGATACAGCTGATAACACATTAGCGTCTCTCGAATACCTTCACTACTCAACTTCTCAAGCATCACCACATAACTTTCGTTGACGTTCTGTCACGACCGCCATGACACTTCCATTTGCACCTGCACCTTCCAAATGCTCGTTAGAAGCGTGGGGAAGTAACAGGTAGCCACTACAATAGTAGTGCTGCTAGCATAGTTATTGCAATAAAATTTATTAAACGGAGGTATCTTACCTGTCAAAGAATCCCAGAATCAGCAAAGCGAGGAAACGCTGGCGGCAAGGTGTGACCAGTGGCGCGCCACCAGCATGTCTCGCCCCGTCACATAGTTCACGTGACTCCGGTCCTATTGCACGCGACTTTCAGTACATTGTGCTCCTAAGGAGGGTGTCCCAGAAAACGTGTCATTGAATCATAATAAAAAAAAGCTACGCCACCTAGAATCATGCGGTGAACGGCATTTGTTATTATTAGATTTTTGCCACCTCCTGATGTTAATGTCATGTGTTGTAAGTTTAATTATGTAAATATCTGCGAACTGAACTCGAAAATTTGCCAAGTAATTAAAGATCACTTTTTACCTTACCAATATGAAGAGCGTGCCGAATCCACACACATTCATGATAACGCAATCGCTCTCAGTCCCACGAAAGACGGTTCCAAAGCCAGCCCACAGAGTGATAGTAGAAAAAGTAACAGTTCCTAGAATTAGAAGAGGGAAAGCATTATCCCAACGAAAGTCTGACGCGATAAGCCATGCCTGTGTTATCTCTTTCTACGATGCCTGGGTGGGCTGGGTTTGTTGTGGAACTTCCACACCGTGACTGTAATGACCGCGACTACTCCGATCTGTATAATCGAACCTCTTTATTCCGTGGACAAACGAAGACTAACTAGAACATTCCTAACAAAAGGAAAAAGAACCTAGAAACCTCGTGTTGGCAACTGTCCTCTTCCTCTTCGTTGCCCTAAACCATGACATCCTCCCGCGCCCAAAATGTGCAAACACAACACAAGTCATTCTTCAATCACTTCGAGAGGATACAATAGCTGTACGGGCCGACGAGTAACCGCACCACTGGGAAGCATCACTTGGCACGACCGCACGTTGCCGTTGCGCCCCTTGTACAGCTCAACCATCCTTACGAGTCTCCATATTTGTCTGGGGAGCTTCTCTTCGTGTAGAAGAACCACATCGCCTTCTCGAAGGGCCGTTGATTTGTTTGGGGTCTGGCACTCGTGAGTCAACCTCAACTGAAGTAAATATTCTCTTATCCGCCTTTTCCAGAAGCTGTCAAACATTCTCTGTCGGTGTCTCCACCTTTTAACTGTGCCGTCGGCTGTTGAAGTCGTTGCTTCCGTTGGTGGTTGTTCCGGTAACGCCGTTAAAGTTCTGCCCACTAGCAAGTGCGCCGGTGTCAGAGCAGTTGGTTCTTCAGGGGATGAATGTAGATAAGAAAGAGATCTGGAGTTCACCGTGGCTTCCACCTCGTGCAGGAGTGTTGCTTCGAACGTAAGGCTCTGTTTCCACAACGTGTGCCGTAGACAAATCTTAACTGTCCTCACCATGAGCTCCCATATGCCGCCCCACCAAGCCCCCCTTTCTACGATGAATTTTCAGCTGATTCGTCTCGTGGATAAGAAGCAGCTGATGAAAGTTCCCCTTAACTGTCACATTTAAATGTTGAACAATGCAGCAAAAATATTAACCACGAAAAGTCTAACAAAAACGTGGAAAAAAGTCATTTACATGGCAGTACTGGAAACGACGGAATCTCGTGGTGGTGGTTCGTCGTCCATGGTGTCCTAGGTTCCAGTGAGTCTCACAGCTATATAAAGCCTTGCACAATCCGCGTATGGAAGCGTATACCCGCGGATATCCGCTACAAACTTCTGGGTTCGGATGAAGTATATGGACGCTTGTCACCGGATCAGGAGCGGGTCAGACTCGGATATACCCCAAGATTGCGCCATAAGTTTGCTTCACACTAGGTACAGAACATAGAGTACAAGGTGTACGCACTGACAAACGCTGAAACACAACATCCTCATCTAGCTTACACTTTAAGTGCCAGCACCGCAAACACGCCAGAACACACGATGGCATCAAAGGGGACCACAACGACCAGTGCACCCACGCATACACACGCGGCAAACGAGAACACTCCAAATACAACCCGCACACACACAAAGTTCACGCAAACTGTGACACGGAAGACCACAAGCACGCAAACACAGACAGATGACATCGAGGAACACAGCGCGTCTCCACAGCCACTGACACCATGCACAGACACGACGCACGCGCACATTACGCAGCACCGTTGACTACCTAATCACCAGCCTACCATGCAGTCAACGAACTTTCTACGAATGCAAAAACTCATGGAGAAACGTAGCCGATACCTACATCATCTACGGATCTACACCCACCACCTGGCACACAACACAGTACCTAAAGGTCTCACCCCTAAAACAGTTCCTGCATTTGGAAAACTGACACCTGAACTAGAGCTAGAGTGGGCATCAGCCCTTAGCAACACAGCCAGTACGTTTCTAGAAATATTAAAGAAAGAGTGCCACGCGCAACTCGCTACGATCCAGGCCCATATGAACAATATCAGTCTCACCGACACGGAGGCAAACACTCTCGAACTACACATTCAACAACTCAACCGCGAGCTAGCTAACAAGGAACACTCAAAACTCGGGAAACCTAATTCGAACAACGACACGGATACCGGACCCACTACCGGACACACGCAGCAGCCGAACAAATCATTTCCAGCACCACAACCACAACTCTCCGCAACATCGCTGAGCCACACCGAGAAAACGCTGACGCAAGCACCGTAATAGATATATCACGCTCACTAACCAGCGACGAACTACAAGTCCTCTCTAGGGGGTTAACATTCTGCCCTACACTCAATGCTGTTAACGAAAACGAAATCCACAAAGACATATCAGACCTTGCGAGACGGCTACGCCTTAGAGAATTCTTCGCTGATACAACACAAGAAAACAAAAATGACCTCCAACTACCTTCAACCTGGACACCAAATCACGGCCGAGAACCCGCATTAGACCTCTACATTAAACAAGTAAGCAACGATATCATTCGCGGGATTTCCCAAAGCTCGCGTGGTCACAACCTCACTAAAACACAGCGTGACATCATCAAAGTGCTAGCTGTCAGAGATGATATCATCATCAAGCCCGCAGATAAGGGTGGGAGTATCGTCATCTGGCCCACAGATAAATATATTTCTGAAGCTCATAGGCAACTCAACAATACGCAACACTACCTCAAACTGGACCATGACCCAATAAAGGCGTACACGGCGCTAATAACCCATACCATACAGGACCTCCACGAACGAAAGCTCATCACACGTGATGACCTCAGATATCTCACCCCATTAAACACAGGCGCAGGTCGTTTCTATTTACTGCCCAAAATCCACAAGGTACACGCCAACGAGCTCTATACGGCTGACATCCCCGGCAGGCCAATTGTATCTAATAACAGCATACCAACAGAAAGACTCTCGAAATTCCTGGACCACTATTTAAACCATATTCCGACAACACTCCCGTCGCATGTACAAGACACACCCCACCTCCTCAGAATAATCAGAGATATAAACAACACTAGTACATTTGGTAGGGACACAATAGTAGCCACGCTGGATGTGACACCACTGTATACTAACATCCCACACAACGACGGAATCACAGCCCTCTGCAATACCCTTTCTACAACAAACACCAGAAAAGACACGGAAACCATACTCGCTCTAATGGACTTGGTCCTTAAACTGAACTACTTCCAGTTCAATGGCGAATACTACCTACAAACCTACACGTACCTACAAGTACACGGTACAAGTATGGGCACACCTGTTGCACCCACATACGCAAATATCTTCATGGGGTTCTTAGAAAACAAAGTTCTCAGCGCCCTCTCATTAAAACCCACTGCGTACCTTCGATACATCGATGATATACGGATAATATGGGAACACGGTGAACATGAATTTCAAAAGTTCGTAGATCTACTGAACACCGCGCATAGCAACATAAAGTTCACATCACAACAGTTAACTCACCTAATTAAGTTCCTCGACACCACAATATCACTAGACAACGGCAGCCTCATCACAACCCTGTACAAAAAGCCAACTGACAAACAACAATGCCTTCACTTCAAGAGTCACCACCCGCGTCACTGTAAGGTTGGAATTCCTAATGGGCAGAGAAGTAAGACTACGCAGAGTTTGTTCAAACGACACAGATTACGCTGAGAAGCTTGACGAACTCTGCAGTACACATGCCCAAAGGGACTATCCAGACTCCCTCCTAACCGAATTCCGTCGCAAGGCACTCACACTCGATCGAAACGAGGTTCTGGAAAACCGAAAAAATCCCGACGCGTGCCAAATAAGCTTCATCACAAGATATTCCAACGCACTTCCAAACATCAGAGCCATTCTACAGAATCACGAGCCCCTCCTCCAAATCAGTGACCGACTTAGCAATATATTCACCCATCCCATACAGGTGACATACCGACGCGCGCAAAAAACCTAGCAGACTCCTTGGTCAATGCCCAAATCAGCAAAACGAGCACCCCGTACACGGGAACACGACCCTGCAACCTTCCCTGCTGCAAAACATGCAAGCACATTCAACACGATAACTCCATCAAAAGCACTGCGAGCAATTACACCCACCCCGTTAACCACGCATTCACATGCACAAGCTCCAATGTCATATACTGCAGTGAATGCGGCAACTGCTCTATGCAATACATTGGTGAAACCGGCCAACAAATGAACAACCGCCTTACCGGACACAGAACCGACACGTCCAACAAACTCCCCAAAGCAGTCGCGAACACTTTAACGCTCCTGCTCACAATTTTGACAACATTAAACTATATACTCTAGAAATCGGGTTTAGATCCACACGTGACGGACGTGATAGGGAGTCTAACTTATATGCAAGTTCAACGCTTTGGACCCGTCCTGTATCAACAAATCACAAGGCACCCTAGAAACACTTCACAAATAAAATATGCTTTTCCCTTCTACCTCCATTATCATTTGTTATGTTCTGCATGGCCACTGCTTTCTTTATTGCATGCCACAACATTGTATTACAAAAAAAAAGAAAAAAATCTTTGCTCATTCTGGAATTTTCCCCACGTGACCACCAACCTCCTTATCTTTCGCTATGCTTGCCAATTCTTGCCTGTTGTCCCGTTTCGTCCACGTGTTCGTGAACCTTCCATTTCGTGAACCTTCCATTTTCGGTGTGTAGCCTAGATCACTACGTTCACATAATCCCCTCCACACTCTAACAAAGCAGCCATTCACTCCGGCCGTAGGAGCCCGTACGGACCCTTTCTTCCCTCCGGGCTGTTGACCCACAATAGGAGATATGCGAAATAGCGCCATCTGTCGAGTGCGCCGCTCCCGACCGCCATGGCTAAGGCAGATCTCTCACGAGCTGCAGCGCGGCTTGACGGGATTCCGCTAAAGAGGAATCCACGGCCGCGATTTTTGAAGCACGGCTTCTCGGTGGAGTACAGAACATTTCGGCGGAATGTACGAATGCCAAACTGTTCAGAACTCTAGTCTCAGCAGCAGAAATAGTCCTACAGTTTTGCGGTCGATTCCATTTTTAGCGAGATCTCACACGGCATTTATCATCGACGTTCGGCATTTGCATTTACTTTGTTTTCTGTAATACTTCACTTTTTAGTTTTAGCTGATATTGTGATGGTAAGATTAAATGAGATACTGGTCTTATAAAAGGGAATATTTTGATGCAGGAGTTTTTCATACCATTTGCCGCACTGTGCCGAACAATCTCTTCCTTAACGTTTTGAGATTCTGGTAACCACGCCACGGTTGTAGTGCTGCTGCATTTCGTAGTTGTGATATATAATTAGACTATATAGTGCTAGGTTTCAGATTTAGATGTTGGAAGGTATCTGGTTCTATCATTGCTGCTTGCTCTCTTTAAGCCACGACTTGACCTGTTTGTCGAGCATGTGACTTCATGACCAACATTTATTTGTTATTTAATAAAAAAAATTATCAATATAAATGCCATGATTCTGAACCTGTAATAAGAGTGGTTTTATCCTACGTAGTTCAACTACAAGAAGTGATCTTCTTTAACACACACACACAAACACAAATAAGATTGAAAAGCAACTATTCATAGATTATGTCCTATTCTCGCGTTCTGGCCTATTTAGTGGCTCGACTAATTTCTTTTCTTACTTTCCTTTGTGCACGAGAAACTGGAACACAGTAGAGAACACATGTAGAGACCGCAAATTATTGTGCACATGCTTATTTGGAGTTAGGATGTACGTCAAGAGAGCGCACTAGGTACATATGCAAAACAATATTCCAATCTCTCACATTTGACAATTCACCTGCGGGTTATGATATAATTCACCATAAGTTCAGTGATTTTACAAAAAGAGTCAAATCAGGATCACTCATATCAAATTATGGGTCTGCCTCTCAGGTTCTGCATCAGTGGTGCGTAAACGAGCGGTAAATGTCTGATTCTAAAGTGACTGCATACTCGTATTAATTCTGAATGATCGAGAATGTTAAGCTTTACTCGTTAAGCTTTAGTCTGGTCCGATAGTAGCCTCAACTACAGGATACTATTTCAGGTTTTTTCTTCATGTCATTTTCTTCCTAGTGCTCAGTTACAGCAATTCATGAATACGCACCCTTTTGTCGTTTTATTCCTCTCTGCTAGTACAGCAGTGCGGTGACACCTTCATCATTACTGAATAACATTGTGTTTTGTTCTTCAGAGTTTCGACATACGCTGTCCTTTTCACGACAAAATGTTGTGGTAATCAGACGATTCTTTACTACGCAGAACGAAAAGCTTGCAGTGTCTTTTACACTATGCTGCCGGCTGCTGCCTTGCTGCACAACAAACTTTTACTAAGGCAGTGGTACACGAGGCGCATACACATATGATGACAACAGAAGCCCTTTTCAGCTGTCACTGTTCAGTCAAACTTACTCAGGGGCAACGCAAACCGTGTACACGGAACAGCGGGGCCATGCTTTCCAAGCATCGCCTCGACGAAAATGGCGCGAGCGCATTTTCGCTAACGGGCAAGAGAGGGCGCTTCATTTCGCATATCTCCTATTCGCATGAACCTTTAAACACGTCACACTAAACCCTTTAAATACCATGCCAATGATGAGGACGGTGCCCAGAAGAAGAACAGTCTCTGTTCGAAATATCGGCGGCTTCTGTCTTGAGGCAACTCCCTTCCTACATCTCTACCGGTTCGCTGGATTTCTACCCATCTAAGATGTACGAAAGCCGCTCGCGCATCTGAGAGAGATCTCTGGCGTCTCGAGTCGAGGTGCGCGTTCGGCACCGATCTTGCATTTCACTTGCATTAAACTCTATTAATCCCGTTTGGTGCAAAATGTGTTGCTGTGCTTGGTGCCGTATAATCTTTCGTGGAAGCTAAATCTGTACTTGCTGTCGTCCTTTGGTTGCATCATGAACGCTCAGGACCTGTCCTAGCTACAAAAGCTATGCCGTTCCCGGGTTTTCACTGTCACAACGAAAGCGAGGAAGTTGCCTGTGTGGATGAAGTTTGGTGACAGCTTTTTTTTGTTGGCCTTTTTCTTTTTTTTTGCTGTTTTGTACTGACGGGAAATAACGTTTATTTCCTAGAAAATGGACCTGATATATCGAGCATGTGGGAGACGCGGATTTTTCAGATAGGATGCGGATGTCAAAAAGCTCATCCGCGCAGGGCTTTAGCTCACACGACAAAAAGTATTACTTAGACCTGCTAATCCCCAATCTCCGTTGCCGGCACCATGCACACCGGAAACAATGCCATAAACTTAACCACCCAGGATTGCAATACGCGTCTTATGACAGAAGCAAAGACTATGGTAACCTTGCGGAAGTCTGTGCCACAGCATATTGCTTGCTCATTAAAACCCAACCAGACCAGCGAAAAATTGAAAATAAAAAGAATTAAAACAGGAGCCCAAGAAACAAATATAGCACCCCACTGGATACATGCAACGTGGGTCACTGTGGTCGTAATACCCCCTACTACTGGAGATTTTTTAATATGTTGTAGAGGAAGGCTCGTTCTATAAAACTGCGTTGGTTTCAGACGTCTCTTCCGAACTCTTCATTGCGTGTTTTACGCTCGATTGGAGCGAATTTTGGAAAAATCGCACACTTCCTCTTTTTTTCCTGCAATGACTGTGAAAGTTACGTGTCTGGCGATTTTTCCTGTTGAAGTATTCCTTGGGGCCTTGGCAAGAAAAAAACATTGATTAAAATTTAATGGTTTGATTTTCCACAAAAAAATCGCGAAGTAGGAGGAAAATTGCGAAACTTCCGGCCTTTGTATACCTGCACCGATTACAGCACGACAACAGGGATTTGGTCGCTGTGTAGAGCATAGTTTCCTCTATATGCAAAAAAAAAAAACCGCACAGTTCTAGGTGCTTTCTATAAGCCGCACCTGCCGTTCACGCCAGGCACGGTTTTCGCCAGCCCTGCGAACTTTGCTCGTGTCTAGCACCCGCCAGATTGAGATTTGGAAAAAAATGTTTCGTGGTGTGTCGTTTTCCACTATTAGGGACTGCTAAAAAAGTTTCGTAAAAATTCGGGATCGTCTTGTGGGGGTCGAGCAGGTCAGCTGGGTCATTTTGCGTGGAATCGCCCAACTGCTTGATGAAAAACGCGAGACTGTGGAAACGAAAAACAGACGACGGACACAAACTCTTAATTTCAACGTCTGTTTTTCGTCTCTTCCCGGTCTCGGGTTGTTCGTCATAGATCTTTTTGATTGTTATTTGTTTGTTCTGCTTTGTCAGTTCCTTCCTTAGTACTTCCTTCATTATTGCTGTCGCACAGACTTTGGGGAGCCCGGTAAAGGCTGCTTTATATTTAGCTTTATGCTGCTAAGAACAAGAGACGTCAAAATAGAAAGAAAGCCTAGTTACATTCCCAGCAGCGGTAACATTTGTTTAAAAAGAAAATACAGAAATACCGCACAGGGCACCTTTTGCACGACACAGCACGCGTGTGTCCAGTTGCAATCATTCGAAATTATCGGGGGAAAGCAGCTGCACGCGATTTCGAAAATGCAGTAGGACCTCTCCAAACGACGCTGCTATTCCAGTAAAGAGACAGAAAAACGAATCCACAAGAGGTAGTGTGGCGCTCAAAACACGACTTAACGCCAACGAAACTGTGTTCCCTATTCTCGGGGTGGTATACCCTATGCAACAATATAACGTGACCGCCTGAGAGAGTCATGACTTATCCGTAAGGTCCCTCATGAAATAGTCGCATGCCCCATCTGTGAGCTTCTTCATGGTAGCCTTCATACAGGGTGGTTCACCAACCATCATAGAAATTCATAGCAAAAAACGTAGGCCCCGGAGAGACATGCGGTCAAGGAATTTTTTTCTGCCAAAGCTTTTTCACATATTTGTAATATTTTTATTTCATTTCAATTGACGGAAAGTTAATTTCTTGAATTAAACGCCGAAATTTCCCAAGGCCATCTAGCGTATTATTTGCGGAAATGGGTCCCCCGTCGTCATTTTACTCAGTATAGCACGTAACCCCACTCGTAATACAATGGCAATTGCCGAAATAAATTCGCCGAAAATCCGTGGAAATGAGAGCCCTTGCCTCCACCTATTTTTTGACGGCTCAAAGTGTGCGAGCAAAGCTGCGAAGGAAGGAGGTTGCATTGACACGCCACACGGGGGGAAAGGGTTCCAAACCCAACCCACAGAAGAGTGCAGCCGCCAGGTATCAGCTTTGCCCAGGTCAGTTTCAGGGTCGCGCTCTTTTTCCTTTATTCGTGTTTTGCTCAGTGTGTTCGTTTGCTTTTGGGTGCGTACGCCGCAGTTTTCACTAGGACCGCTGATAGCGGTCTCGCAGTTTTTCTGCGCCACCTTATTGTCATGAACCTGTGTATGTATGTGTGTGTGAGAGAGAGAGTTCCATGCACGAACGCCTGTCAGCTGTCTGCTTTTTTCAATTCGTTTGTTTCAACATGCTACGGACTTCTTCACATTCAACACACTTCCTGTGTACGTTTATTAGGTTATCATTAGCGACACTTTCAATACAGAACAGGATATGCTTCCCTGAACAACATAAGACAAACCAACCCAAAACAGAAAAAAAAAAGAAAAAAAAACGAAAGGCGTGAAAGCAAAATATATCACCATGCACGAAGTATGGGTAAAAGTGTTCGAACTGTTCGCCATCTGCTGCAATGCACAGGTGAGCTCTCCGAATTGTGTCTTTCACAGCCCTTTTTATTTCGTATCTGGAAAGCGACGAGCAGAAAGCATTTTCCCCTGCTCGTCAGCCGGCGATTGCGGTTCCCTTTTGTATACTTGACCCCAGATGTAAAAGTCCATCGGCGTTAAGTCAGGAGACCTGGCGGGCCATGGCACTGGACAAAATCGACCAGCCCACTTCTCCCGGAACATGTGACGGAGCAGCTGTACTACACGAACTGCACGCCACGCGCTGTGAGGTGGAGCCCCATCGTGCCGGAACCATACGCGACTCTGTTCAGCAAGAGGCAGGTCATCAAGAAAGCTGAACACGGCATCTAAAATTTCGCTAGAGTAGCGGCTGGGATTTAGGGATCCCGTGAAACAGATTGGCCCAATAATGGCTCCGTTATAAATCCGTGCCCATACATTGAATCGCCACTCGTACTGACGCTTGCAGTCCCGTAGCCAGTGTGGGTTTGTTCGGCTCCAATAATGCGCGTTGTGGCGATTCACTTGAGAGCTATGGCAGAAGTGGGGCTCATCAGCCCAAATGATCCTGTTCACAAAGGTTCTGCTTTCCTCGGTCTGACATAGGATCCAGTTACAGAAATCCAGCCAAACTTAGCTCTCGTTGTCGCCCGGCTGGAGTTTTCTGCTTGTGTAGTATCCTCAGCCACTTGACTTTGATGTCTGTACTCACTTTGTCAGGGTGCGCAGACTTTTCGTGGAGATCATCTCCTACTTCTTTCAGGGTCTTGCCTGTTTGTCTCGACCTACTGGCAGTGATTGGGTGTGACCGGCTCTGGGTGCCGGAATGGAAACTTCCTGTTGTGCACAGTCTCAAAAATGCACGTCTTATGGTGGAAGAGCTCACCACCCTAGTTCCTGGAAGCATTTCACTGTATTTGAGGACTGCTCTGTCATAGTCCATACCTGCAGCCCCTAGAGCAATGATCATTATTGTGTTTTCTTGGTTGGAATGCACGGTGCTTGTCATCGCTGCCGTTTACTTGTTCACAGCTTTCACTGAGACCGTGAGAGTGTAAAAGGCTCCAAAAATATATTTCCTTACCTACCTGTCACCACGTCGGGTGACCTCATTTTTGATAAAATAGCTCTGATTCCCGCACTCACCGCCCATGTTTGTACCGTGAGTAAGGCTTGCAACCCTTTACCCCTCGTGCAGCGTGTCAATCTAACCTCCTTTCTTCGCAGCTTTGCGCTCGAACTTAGAACCGTCAAAAAAGAGGCGGAGCCAAAGGCTCATCTCTACGGATTTTTGACAAATTTATTTCGGCAATTGCCATTACATTAAGAGTGGGATTATATGCTAAACTGAGTAAAATGACCACGGGGAACCCATTTCCGCAAAGAAAACATCAGGTTGCGTTGGGAAATTTCGGATTTCAATGCAAGATTTTAACTTTCCGTCAACTGAAATGAAATAAAAATGTTACCAATGTGTGGCAAAAGTTATTGGCGGAAAAAGATTCCTTGACCACATGTCTCTCCGGGGCCTACGTTTTTTACTATGAATTTCTATCATGGTTGGTGGACCACCCTGTATATGGAGGAATGAAACCTAAGAACGGAACATGGCAATCCTCGAAGATCTTCGAATTTCCATTGCCCCTCGCGCAGAGTGATGTCATTTGCCGCGCACATTCTTCAAGCGAGGGCATACGGTGGCCCCCCTTCATTCGTGAGGCTCTTTACGAATGGACCCATGAGCTCATCCGTGAGCTTCCTCACGAAAGGCCCCACGGCCTCATCTCTGAGCTTCCTCACATAGGACCTCACGGCCTCATCGCTGAAACTCCTCAAAAGGGCCTCACGGCTTCATCTCTGAGGCTCCTCACGGAATACGTTGTACCCTGACGTATTGATGGCCTCACGACGACTGACCTCAAGAGGGCCCTCACGGTGGGCCTCATAAGGGGCAATGCCTCACGACTGTCCTCATGAGGAACATTCAGCGTGGTTTGGCCTCACTCACTCTCACCTCATCGTCGTGAGTTGAGGGTAAGGCGTCCTTATGAGTGAGGCCGCCCAGCTATGGGAGAGGCAATTTGTTTCAAGCGGTAGCGCCACTGTGCTGTGAAAGTAACATCGAGGCGCATTCGATGAACTAATGCGGCATCTTGACGAGATATATGTTCAGGCATGCGGAAAGCGACCGCTGGATCAACTCTGCTCAACATGGCGGGTGGAAAATGTCAGCGGTGCGTTGGCGTGTAGCCAGAGGATGTTTTATTGCCGTAAATCCGATATTGTTAATAATTATCAGACATCCATTTCTACACATTTTATCCTTGCTGGGTACGCTTTAGGCACTGACCTCAAAATCGTTATCCTTGAATCGTTTACAACAGTGACTTCAAGCGTAAAAATCACGAATCCCTTTTAATCAGAAAATTCCAGTCTCTGAAGCCTCACGATTTGAACACCCGCGCAGGCCCACTACATTAATTTAACCAGTAAATATTCTCACAAATACCATTTTTTGTATATCATTTTTCGCATAAAATAAAATAATACAATGATACACACACACACAAACTGTAAAACACCTCTCCATTTTGCTTTCCATATTTTCTCAGTTTTGTCTCTTTCTTGAGACTAGCTTCGTCTTCACGTTCTCACGGTCCATTGGTCACCTTTGTACTCCGCACCTGTGCCCTCATTCCGTCGTCATAATTCCTCGAACGTCACCTACATGCGTTCTCGCTTCCTGTGTAATTCCTTGGGCTCGCGTTATGTTCCACTTCTGATGACCCTGCTTTTGTATTTATGTTCTTTTGATTTGTACCTGTATTTGCATCATTTCCATCACCCTGTTACCCTCTCATGGCACAACTCCACCGGTCAACTGTATATATGTGCCTGTACCATGTTCATATTTTTTTATTGATTGATTTATTTACATACCCTCAAGGCCTTCGGCAATGCATGTTGTAACCTGAATTAGTGCAGTCTCGTGCATGAAAGTATTGTTTACCATGTGGAAATAAATAAATTGCTCCTATATACCGTTTAATGTCGCTCTTTGAAAATAAGGTTTAATTTTAGGGCTTTATATCTGATAATGAGGTAACCAACTGGACACTGTTCAACAAAAATCATCTCTTGCCTCAGTTTTCCCTGTCAAAACCGCTCATAGTTTCTTAGAAATGATATTTTTAAAGATATCTTGTGCATAAGTGAGTAGATTGAAGAATAGTGCATAGTCAGACAACGCATACAGCAAAGAAGCATGTTTGAATATCTCTATGCATTCAACGCTAATCGTGTTGATTTTTTAAAACTTTTTCTCAATATCTTTTTTTAATTAAACATTTCAGGGGACGCGTAGAGACGACGTTGCGAAGTTTGAATATAAATTATAGTAATATGTTCAGGTATACTTGAATTTTAGAGGTTTGCATCTTGTAATGAGGTAACCAAATGCAAACTGTACACCAAAGATCATTTCTTGGTTAAGTTTTCACCGTCGAAACTGCAAAAAAATTGTTACAAATTTGAGATTTTTCACGATACTTCATGTACAAGTGGGTAGATTAACATGTTGTGCATAGTCAGACTACCTATACAGCAAAGAAGTTTTGGAAATTAAGCGTTTCAAGGAAGACAGAATAAATGAATGATAGGGTAGAATTTGAGAGAAACTATATTAAAAATGTTCTTTCGTAATCAGTGTAGTCAGTGACAACACAAGCCATACACTTCGTCCGCTCCCACACAAGAATCGCTCCACGCGCGCACGCGCGCGAACGTAGTACCTACCGGCCAAGTGCGTACTGGGGGGAGAGAGAGAGAGCCGGCACTAGGTCGCGAAGTGGGGGCGTCGTGTAAAGTCTGGTATCGCAGGATCCTCGACGGATGAGTGGCCGGTCCCAATTGTAAGACAAATTGTCACTGACTATAAGAATTATTATTTTGCGTTCGACGTATTACAGACATCTCGCAGACACGCACATTTATCGAAACAGTTCCAGGAGAAGTGTTTGGAAGCGGAGACTATCACACATAAAAAAATGTTTAATAACATTTGACCAGGTTCTGCAGTTTGCGAACGCAATACCTTTAACTAGTTGGTGTGATACTTGACGACACAGAAAGGTTTCGAGAAATCTTTCGCGATGACACAGTTTTTATTCGATTACTATCGATAGTGATCAGGGGTTTGATACAATTTTGGTCTATTCTATATACACTACAACACACTGTGAATTCTCATTGCCATGCAGTCTGATAATGACAAATATTTTTCAGGGGGGAATATATTTATTAGACGAAACAAAAAACAAAAAAAGAACAGGGAAAGGTCGGCCTAACGGGACGTCGGCTTGCTATTCCGCAACAAAAAGAAAATTAATGAAGATGAAGAATGAACAAAGAAGAAGAAGAAATTTTCAGGGGAAATTTACATAACCAGTTATTCAAACTTGAAGAAGGGTCATCTACATGACACGCGTGCGTGAAAGTGCCCAGCGACGAAGTCGTTTTCGGAAACAACCAACAGGCTCTCTTGCGGTTGAGGATATCGTGTCAACCACAGGGGTGACACAAACCCGCCATTGTTGTAACTACCCTCAAGCGGGTGCTATTGGCAAAACTGCCATCTTGTCCTGGTCTCACGTCATAGAAAATATCATTCTGAGGTCATGCGACTTTGTTTACATGTCGTTCTGCAGCCATCGACATATTTCCGTCGTCATAAAACAAAGAGATGAATGTATTTTGCCAGCGTAAACTATGCGGTGCTTCTTCTGCAACATGGTAACCCATTTTTCCTTAGTATATGTACATCGCATCGGCTTAGTGGGTTTTAACGCGCTGAATTCACATCTTTGGAAGTCGTTAACAGTACGAGGCCTTATGTGCAAAACTGCGCGTTTTACCGCGAGACTATCGGATACAAATAATTACAGTAATCGAAAGACATCGAAAACGTCGCGCAGAAACAACAACCACATTGTTTACAGACGGTTTGGCCGCCGATCACGGGCGCCGCCATCTTTAAGGTCACCTGTGCCTTGACGTTTCCTGTGACATGCGACTAGGACATGTACAGGATGCATTGCGTTTGCCTAGCACGCTTTCGTCTGCGGAGCAATGCATCGGATGCCACCCCAGTGGTGTCAACGCACATGGCGCGGAACGCGTTCGGTTGCGGGAGCGTCAGGAGCGTCCCGGCGTATTGCCAGAACGTTTTCGACGTCGGGCGCCTTCACCTACGCGCGTCTTGAGATGACCCTTCTTCGAGTTTGAATAACTTGTTAAGTAAATTTACTCTAAAAATATTCTTCATTAACAATCTTCATAAGATGGTCGGGTAAATGTATGCCCCAATGCGAGAAGTAAAGGCGCGCCCGCTCATATCTCTTCAAGGGGAGCTCCAAATATCCTCCTATATCGTGGGGTTCTTGCTCTATTGGGATGGCTCTTAGTATCCATATATGAGGGACTGACCTTTGGAATCATTGGGTCCGTACTGCTGCTATATATTTTTCTTTGTAGATCATATTTCTCCACGCAGAGAATGCGTCCTTCATGCAGAACAGATGTCCAGTGTACAGTGACGAAACAATGGCTCCCGTTGCCGTGGAAAAGTCATGTGTCTAATAGACAAATTTATTCCTGAGAAACCTTATCCCGGCCACGTCCAATTCCAGCCATCAGCCGGCACAAAATGTCAGCAAAAGGCGTATGTTGGCATGCAAAACACTTGATCTATGTAATCCTCTTTGGAGAAACGGCGGAATAACAATGGCTTCCCTCGTACTGCTCTAGTTACCACGCAGAAGGTCAACACGTGCCTTTATAATTAGAGTGATCTTAACATGTTGAACTCTTTGCACGGCAATACAGCAGACTGCTTTGTAAAGAGAGTTGCGCCATATCACTGGCTGCATGGGGCAGATCATCACCGAAATCAGTAATAACCAGCGGCTCCAATTTCGAGGTATCAGAACGGAAGACGAAATCGCACTCAAAATGAACTTAATCATTGTCACTCTGGTGGTTTTCCTTATGTCGGGACCTGCACAGTGAGTATGAATTATTTATTTGACAACATGTTCAGATATCTATGCAGGCGGACGCACACGGATATAATATGGCGGTTATAGCTTGGACACTAATGAGTGCTAGTGTTACAAATACTCTCGTTAAGTCAGCTTCGTCACTGCTCTACTTAAGGCTATGCTCTCCGCTCCTTGTTTGCGCGCTACCATCGAGGGATGGCAGCACCGCTGCGAAATTGTTTTCTTCATATTTTTTTCCCTCGGCGCTGGGGGCGGAGCATCCCGCTTGCGCATGTCCCATGTGTCGCTGTCGCAGATCGCAGTGGCAGTGGCTTTGGAGGAAATTGTCTTCTGTCTCTCGCGCGGCGGTCTTTCCGAAACCTTCGCTCGGAGGGAACGTGGCAACGAGGCTGCCCTGTCGAAAAAAACCATACAGCCATCTGTATGAGCAATCATATGAGGCTCGTATATGTGTTTATTGTATGAGCAATCATATGAGCTATATGAGCATGTATGAGCTATATGAGCATGTATGAGCTATATGAGCATGTATGAGCTATATGAGCATGTATGAACTATATGAGCACTCTCTCAAACAGCGTATGAGATATATGAGCACTCTCATACAGCGTGTTCATGTACATGAATGCACAACCGTCTGAACAAACGTGCAACGGCGTGATTAGGCCAAAATGACAACACGTGATTACAAAATACCGGTTTATTCAGGTACTGGCGCGACGTAGGTCCTTCAGAAAGCTTGCCAAATGCTTTTGATGAGCTTTTTTCGTTTCTGTACAGGCACCTTTGATGTCGATAGCTTACCGTTTTCTGCATATTTGACGAAGGTATCTGTTGAAAAGAACGAACAAAATTACAACTGCGCTAAATTTCTGCGCCTACAAGTATTCCAGTTCCCACAACTTATACAGCCGTATGGGTTTATGCTGAAATGAACATGACTAGGGCCTGTTTCTCATCCCAACGCGTAGATCACACCTTCAAAGCATTAAGTTGTATTTAGTCAGTCGGAATAACGCACGAGGTCATTTTGCCGATTAAAATTTAACGTAACCTTCCTCTAATGCTGGTGATGTCCAATGAACGCGGTTCTGAAACATCTGAGTATGTTTGCGTTGTGGTTGCAAAACTGAGTGCATGTACTTGTTCGCGCAGCAACGGGTTACTGACACAGAGTGTTCGTGGCTTGCTTCACTTTGGGGCATCCAAATACACATTTTTTTTCATGCTAACGTGCGATTTCGGTATGCCCTGGTGCACGACTTTATTTTAAACACTCTATACACACATGCAAAGGCTATCAGCGAACCGGCTTTCCACAAAAAGTAAAAAAAAAGCACGAATATGGTAGTTGCAGACAGCTAACCCGACAGACATAAAGGGCGATAACGGAAAAACGGGACTGCAACGTACCTGTATTGCGCACACACCTGCCACGGCTTCTGTAGTTTGATTCTAAGGTACACACACAAAACATCTTCAGTGATCACTGAAACGGTACAAAGACGCTGTCACAGCATGGAGACGGCGACGAAAATATGACTCCCACGCAGAGCGCAGCGAAATACGTCCAGACGGCTCCGAGAAGCAGGGTAGAATAAGCAAGTAAGCGTCCAAGCACTGAGATGGCACTCGCAACGGCTTGAATGAGAATCCGGGAGCCAAAGAGAATGTAGGACACGATCGGAACGGGAAATATGCACCTAAAATTTGAACAGAATCGGACGAAAGGAAATGGAGCTGCGACCGTTACGGCCCGCCGACTGTGACGAGCGTCTCTTGAAAGGCCATCACCAGACGCTGTGGCGCCAGCACTTCTAGGTGAATAATTGGTTAACTAAACGGTCAACCTTTCTCATACTGCTCATACTGCTCATATCTTTCTCATACTACTCGAAATGCAGCTCATACTGCGCATAACGTTGCTCATACTGCGCATAACGTTGCTCATACTGCGCATAACGTTGCTCATACTGCTCATTGCTTTTCTCGTATTGCTTATATCTGCGCACATAGCGCGTCGTTGGCCTTGCCGTGTGGTTCATACCATTGCTCATACTGCCCATAGCGCTGCTCATACTGCTCATTGCCTTTCACATATTGCTCATTGCCTTTCACATATTGCTCATTTCTTTACACATATTGCTCATTTCTTTACACATAGAAAGTTATATGAGTTTTTTCAACAGGGTGGTTTCACACAAGTTTTCATGGGCCGAGCACGAGCATATTTATGTGTATGGGACTGTTCACACAACTGCTGCTCTCAATTCCATATGTTTCAATGGGATCCGTGTTGCGTCTGTGAGGCGCACAGACGAGAAACTCTCCTGACGCCGCTATTGCGCCGAAACTTTTCTCGTTTCATTGGCGCCTTTTCGTTTTCTGCAATGTGCAGTCCAAGTTGGCGGACTTTGTTTTCGTCGGCCATGACGTCGTGCATGCGTCCAGCGTGTTACATCAACCCTGGGCTCGTAACTCAAGTTTCTGCTCTGCGCATCACATTCTCATTATGATCATCATTGCAGATCTCATAACCCCCCTGTGAGCCATGGGGTAGTGGTCCAATATTGTAGTGTGGAATTTCCTCAGTCATCATCATCCCGTATGTGTTGTTGTGGCTGTTTGCAGACTTGAAACTCTGGAGTTTGAATGATTCGGGAAATATTCTGATTTTTAGAGGGTGGAATGAAATGGTGACAGTATCAAGAGAGGGGGAATATACGCATACCGCTGCTTCAACAAAATGCAATAGCCTTGGTGGCCCTTTGAGAATCGTTCTTTCGAACACACGAGCAGTAAGTGGGATCCCCTAGGCTTGTGATGCAAGGCTGTAGATAAAAAAAAAAAATCGGTGTATAAAAAGCAATTTTTTTTATGCTTCGCTTTTTCTTTTTTTTTTCTTTTTTTTCACGCTCCTTGCTCTCCTTTATGGAAGTGACGGTTTCCTCCTAGTAAGCGCGGAGCCGTCGAGAGCAAGCGGGTTGCGGCCTGACCTTGAGGTATGATTCACGTATCGTTTGCTCCTACATTTGTCGATGCTTTTATTGTTTTTAGTGGCGGTGCGTGCGCGAGATGTGGCGTGTATGGCTCAACTGCTCCGATCGTCTCGGCTGGTTTGTCATCGCTTCGCAGTTTTGCTGACCGCTTCGGGAACGGCTTGAAGTGATAATACATTTGGACTTGCTTACAGAATGAGGGACGCTAATTGGGGAGACGGAACTGAGCAAAGCCGAGCGACCAACTTGTGTCTGATTTTTCGTTCTTCGCAATTTGGGTGATGATAACATTGTGCACAATTACAGCATGCGGATTAGGCGATACAAATCTATCAAGTAGCTATGCGTGGCGTATTACAGAGAAAGCACAGTATTCTGTACCTGTCTGCTGCAGTCCCAGTTGGAATCACACCTATATGGCTTTATGAGCAACGATAAAGGTAGGAATGGACATAGTCACTGGTCATGTCTCCTGTTTATATGTTGGTATCCGGCTTTCTCTTCTACTGCCCACGCGTTGGAGATAGCGAACTTGGGGAACCAAACAACCACTACATTCTGACTGTGGCTGGAGACACAGTACAGGCTGCACAGCGGCGCACAATCGCTATGATTTCACGTGCCATGCGCCTCACCTTATTTTGAGTGTGCGTGCCTGTTTAAGAATAGTGGAACACAAAACAAATAAATAAAAAATAAAATAATGAAACGAAGCGGTCTTCTTGCTTGACACATACTCTCACGCACACACGTAATAATGAAATGACGATGGAATGGGAAGTTCACGGAATGTGTGAACGTTTTCAAGTGCACTGGAAACACGAAGTAATCTTGTTCTTTCGTACTGTTTTTGCACTAATGAAACGCATCAATGACTGATATCAGGAGGTTGAAGAGGTTGAAAAAAATAAGCCCACTTCGCATATGTAATCATAAAGGTCAGAATGGAAAAACAACAGGCGCCTGCGACAGATTTGTATCTGTTCCCGCGGACAGCTTCTGCTTTCGACAATGCATTTTCGAACAAAGTACAGGGTGACCTCTTCTATTCCATACATATTTTTATATTATTAACTAATACTAATCGTTTGTTTTTCTTTCTTTCTTTTTTGCCTTGAACCACCAGCAAAACTGTCTATATTGTGGTGTGATATATACAGTTGTACAAAGAAGTCAGGGTTGGACTTATCTCCACTCTGGAGTATCGTTGTTCCAAGTTACCTCTGTGCAGTTTCACTCACTTCGTGTGGATGGAAAAAGTGACCGCCACAAACGACAGCATAAATTTTGATTTTGTTAGAGGATGCCTTTCCATCGGGATCGGGTACAGGCAGGCACAAGAACTAACAGCATCAGTCGGCCTCCCATTCCTGTCGCGTAAGCTCTACCAGAAATGTGGGAACACAGTTGTGGAAAACCTTCAGTCAGCGACATTAGACTCCCTGAAGAGAGCCGCGGCCGAAAAGGTTGAGCTTGCCAAACAACGGAAGGAGTGTCGCGATCCCGACGGCTTTTCGAATATCCCAGTCATTGTAGATGGATGGAGCAAGCGATCTTTCGGCCATGGGTGCAATGCGAATAGCGGGGTGGCTGTCATTGTCGGTCGTTACACGCGCAAGATTCTCTACATCGGAGTACGCAACAAGTCTGCACAACCTGTCGACGCGCTGAGTAGGAGCATAAGGAGCCTCTACCACACTCGTGTTCTTGCAACTGGTAATCGTCTTCAACGTCCATGGAGCGAGACATTATTGTACAGGGATTCAAAGAAAGTGAAGAAATGTACGGCCTTAGGTACACTACATTGATTGGAGATAGCAGTGTTTTCGTTGCAGTCCAGGAACAGGTTCCTTACGGCTGTTCAGTATCCACAGCGGCTGTCCAAGCGAGCACTGATCCGTCAAGGGGGGCGAGATGCCGTGGAACTTGAAAGCAGAACGGAAAAGGGCAATCTTCTTCTCAGATCCAACATGATGACTGAAATCAAGAAAGCAATAGACGTACTTGCAGACAGATCCGATATGCTGCTCCTCGACGCAACAAGTAATGCCGCTGAGACTTACATGAGCATGGTGGCGCGTACAGTCGGTGGCAAACGCGTTGACTAGGCAAAGGGTAAAAGTTACGGTAACAGATGTCGCGTCGCAGCACTTGCATACAACATGAGAGGTGAAAGATGGCACGACTTCTATCTGCGCAAGTTCGTCGCGAAAAGTCCATCATCCGCTCTGAAGAAACTAATAACATCAAGACAAACGCGCAAAGGTTCCAATGTCGAGAACAACCAAATTCGCAAGTACTGTTGAAGACAAGGGCTATGGAGGACAGTCTCAAAGACCCGATCTGGACAGGACAGTTTTTATTGAGAAAGCTAAAGACTCTGTGCGTGGCATACAGTTGACCAGCCAGGAAGCTCACAGTCTGCAGAAGTCTACACTAGAACAGAACAAGTCCGACCTATGGCACTCACAAAGAAAGATGAGGATATCACCAACCTGAATACATAGTATATGTCGCCCACATAGAAAAACATTCAAGCACTCTTCTTTAGTGAAGGTCATAATGTATCCCAAGTCGTTCCGCAGCAAAGATTGTCAGAGTGTCATCGACCACGAGGAAAACGCAGCATCATCATTCCAAGCGAGATGCCCGAACGTTGAAGTGAAAAAATGTGGCCTTTTCGTCGACCCTGATAGTATGCACCACTCCTGACAGCCTTATCAACAACGACGGAATCCTCGAAATAAGATGCCCTGTAACAGCAGAGAATTACATGACCATCGCAGAAACCGCTCGCAACCATTCCATCGGCGTAACAATATCGAAAGACGGCAGCTTATATCTTCCAGAATCACACAAGTACTTCTATCAAATACTAGCTCAGCTAAACATTGCGAAGAGGAGCTACTGCACACTCGCAGTGTGGTCGTCGACGGACCTGCAAGTTGTAACCATCAATAGGAACCTTGCGTTCTGGCAAAAAATATTGCCTGACATTAGGAACTTTTATGTAGTATATATGATTCCTGAGCTAGTTGATCCACGATTCACGAGACACATGGAACTACGGGATAAAGCAGTGGACATGAGCGAACTGGACGAACTTTTTAAATTCTGTGGCAACTTCATCATCCTGGCAAGCTGCATAAGAATGCTATTCGCGTGCAGTGAGTGTAGATATCGTGTGTGTATACGGTCAGTACAGACTAGTACGTATTTTGAGTACTGTATTTAAAATAATGTCTTTCAAATACCATTAGCGGTATTTTGGCACTCTACTTAATACGTTTTGTTTTGTGTATTTGTACGCTATTTAAAATGCATGTTATGGTATTTTCTACTCCATACCCTAATTACAT
Organism: Ornithodoros turicata; assembly: GCF_037126465.1. Taxonomy (NCBI): domain Eukaryota; kingdom Metazoa; phylum Arthropoda; class Arachnida; order Ixodida; family Argasidae; genus Ornithodoros; species Ornithodoros turicata. The sequence continues at coordinate 158,745,908 of NC_088201.1, read as the reverse complement.
ATTTTGGATCTCCCTCTCAGACTTTCTGTGTCTCGTCTTTCTATTATCTTGCTTGTTCAGTGGAAATTTCCTGAGTGCCTCGGACTTGACCCGGAAATTGGCCCTTCTTGGAAGTCTCCATTTAGAGATCTTGCCCTGTGTGTACTAATCCTTGGCCAGTGAGGGTTCAATTATGTGTGCCCTGACGCGGTGACGCCGAATTCTGACCTCGTCGAGCAGGGACCTGCTAGAAGTTGGCTTTGTTTTGGGTCACATATACTTAGTGGAGTTATGTGGTACCTCTTTGTCATCTTTTTGGGACTTATGTTTAGATGACTTCTACCACACAGAGGCGGCTAGCGTAGTGCGCGGAGTTTAGGTGATTCATGTCACATAGCAGCAACTTGCCGCATTGACCAGTGACTTTTTTGCGTTCAAGGATGAATAGTACCTTAATTGTATTTCAAATACCATATGAAGTACTTTACCCTATCTTAAATACTTCGATTTTCATGTGCTTATACTCTATCTTAATTACAATCTAACGTTAGTATTTATTGTATTTTCTTAAATACATTTTCGAGTATCTTGTACACGTCTGACTCAGTCTGCATGCAATGCAATCCCGGGCTATGCACAACTGTATACAGGGTGTTTCAAAAAACGTGTCATTCGGACTTTATAAAAAAACGGGGCGACGGAAAAATACGGGGTAAACGGCATTTGTGTGGCAACTGAATTTGCCATCTTGCAAAAATATTTTCATTTGATTTTATTTAAAATAAATTGAATTTCTTTAATTGAACTCCAAAATTTCCCAAGTCAACCTAACGTTTTTTTACAGAATTAGAGAGCCTGTAGCGAACTTAGTCAGATCCACCAAGAAATCCGCTCGATATTGCAAATGGAACTGCCCAAAAAAAGTCCCGAAATTGAGGCTTCAAAGTTTCGGGTATTCAACGGCGCACGAAATCAGACGCAAAGATTTGTGGAGAGGAGGACTTGCTCCTGCCCACATGAAAGATAGAAGGTCAAAAAAAAAAGCAGGGCGGGAAAAAAGAGGCGGAATCATTTTTGTTTGCCGCTTATCAACGTATGGTGGAATGTCGCCCGCCTTGTTATCGGCGCGTCTTGTGCTGGACGCCGGTCCGGCGATAAACTGTTCTAGCTCCATGGGGGCAGGAACATGTCCTGCCCTTCGCGCATCTTTGCGACTGATTTGGTGCGCCGTTGAATACCCGAAACTCCGAAGCCTCAACTTCGGGACTTTTTTTGGGCAGTTCCATTTGCAATATCGAGCGGATTTCTTGGTGGATCTGACTAAGTTCGCTACGGACTCTCTAATTCTGTAAAAAAAAAAAAAAACGTTAGGTTGACTTGGGAAATTTTGGAGTTCAATTAAAGAAATTCAATTTCTTTTAATTAAAATCAAATGAAAATATTTTTACAAGGTGGCAAATTCAGTTACCACACAAATGCCGTTTACCCCGTATTTTTCCGTCGCCCCGTTTTTTTATAAAGTCCGAATGACACGTTTTTTGAAACACCCTGTATACGCTCCTGTTTGTGAGCGCACTGCGGGAGCAATCGGACTGTGCATGGCTGGCGCTTCCCTTTCATTCTTTATATATATATATATATATATATTCCTTTCAATATATCCGCCCTCCCCCCATCCCCCCATCGAAATGTTTGCAAATCACACCATGGGGATAGGGTGACGGCAGGAATATCCCCATGACTTGCCTGCGTCTGTTATTTCACGTATCATAATCGCATAATTCAACATAGGTACACGGCCGAAAATATGATGTGCTGAACCATCGGTGCAAGCACGCGAATAACTGTGGATGAAGCCGTGTGGTAGGTCTCACACAAATCCTGTAGCTAGACCCGGAAAAACTCAACGGACATCCATAACGATGAAAGACACTGAAAAGGTTAGCCAGCTGTAGGACTCGAACCCACATCTTCTGGATTGTATGTATTTGTCCCTTCTATGTTGTTCCAGCCTCAGAACATCAGTTCTTTCACATCCATAACGAGCAAGGCGCAGGCAAGATCAACCGTCGTCTTATATGCCCAGTGTCAATAACTTTAGCTGGATTTTTTTGTACCTCTTGTAGTCACGGTCACCCGCATACATGTTATTTGCGCTCACCTGTGTGTACGTGGTGCAACTAAGCAGAAATGAATAACACTTGTCTATGCAGATGAACAGTCCATTTGATTGCCTTTAATTTTGTCCTCTTGACAACTAGTACACATAGCTCCCACACTTAGGAATGACCCAGAGTACATAGAAGTGGCACTAAGGAACGAAGAGAAGCACATGCACGATAAAATTCCATAAACAGATGGTCTGATTTATGACGAACAGAACCTGCTGTTGTATATAAGGACAGCCGCACACGGCGTTCGAAAGGTCCTCATGAGTGGAATGCTACACAATAATAATGGTACACAATTCAAGCGTCTTTCCGACACACTTGTTCAAAATCAAGGCACGTCTTCTCGTTCTCAAGCCACATTTCACGGCGATCCTTCCCGTAGCGGCAGCTTAGTAACATCCTGGACACCTTATCACGCACACCTCATGTTATCGTGCACTTGTGTTGGTCGCATGAGATGTCAGCACATCTGACCATGGCACTTGACCATGCCAGATTCAGCTATGAATACTGTCCTTCGCTCCATATTTAGACTGAAGCATATACTGGGTCGTGAACCAGTGTAATAAAACAAGCGCATCCCCGAAAACATCACGCAACTGACACACAGAAAGTACAAGACGTACCTTCTCTTCAACACGTATTTGTATCGTGCATTACGCCACGATTACGCCAATTTATGTCCTACTGATTGCAGCCGAGGTCGCAGTAACAGGCCATGCGTGAGGAATATCGATGCACGACGCTGACGCCGGACAGAGCAGGCAAAGTCATTCACCATGATAAGACACGCGCCGTTCTGTCCCGTCGCCAAGGCAGGTTGAAACAACAACCTCACGCAGTGCACGTAGCCGTTTGCCTTCCCTCTCGCTCTCGCACCTCCCATCTCGATGTATCCCCTCTCCCGGAGCGGAAGCCCACTGGGGGCAGCACAATGCAGCCCATGCTAGCAGACGACAAATGTCCACACATTTGTCCCGTTCTTCTTGAATAATACGAAGGTTAAAGTTGCAACTTAGCTTGCACTGTCATCAGGGGACACAGATGCACATCCTGACATATTTTTCAGGCGTTTATTTCGTCGCTGAAAGATCTGAGGAAGTGATTTTTGCTGCTCCCATAGGACTCCATGTATTCGCATTCACAGAAACAAAAAATCGTTTAAATTCGCCTATTTGCTGTATTCAGATAAAAAAATATGTCAGGACGTGCAGAATTTGCCCATGTATTACCAGCTCGGCGTACTGCTCCATTACTGCGGTAGTTTTCGAGATGAACTTCCCAAAGCAATGCCCATAGAGAATACATTGGGTTGATTCCGCCTTAACGCCTTTTTTTCTTGAGTTAAAGTAACAGCTGTTATAAATTTTTAAACAGACTGTATAGTGCAATATAACCACCATGTTTTAAGGTACCTTCATGTAGAACTCGCCTTTGTGATGACACATACAAGCCCTCATCTCTCAGTCCTTCATGCTTTTCGCACTAATGAATTTTGAACACTGCTGGAAGCTGGACTGGGTGCCGACTAGAGCACTGCACGAGCCCGGGCCGGGCGGTGCTTTGCTCTTTGGTGCTTTGCTCTCGGTGCTTGTTTTTTTTAGGTGGGGCTGGACCAGGCTCGGGTTTCACCGATCGAGCCCGGGCCAGCTACGAGTTTGGCAACACCGGACATGGTCCGGCATGTACGCGAATATATTTCACGAGACGGGACAGCTGAATTTTCATGTTACTTGTTTTCCCATTGGGTATGAGATACTATGGTATCCTCACCTGAGAACTATCACTTTTTTATGTGATCATGCTTATTTCGTGTGATGGGCCTGGATTTCACACGGCACTCACACACATTTGGAGAGGATTGGTGCAGCGGGAGCGCTGCCTCACGAGTGTCAGTTAGGTTAGGTGTTGGGACATATTTCGTTCCTGTGAGGGTCCGGCACGAGGGTCAGCTAGGTTAGGTGTTCCGGCATATCTCGTTCGCGTGAGAGTTCGAGAAAGGGGAACTAACACCGGTGCATGCGCAATAGAGCGGAGACGAGTCTCTCTTGAACCGCAAGGTACATACATATTGCCCACGCGCCGCTGCATGCTGCCTTCTCAAGCAAGCCGAGCAAGCACCAAGCACAGGGCAGCTTGCCTGCAGAGGAACATAGCCGCGCCACTCGAGTGTACCTCCTCACTCTCCTCCAATTAGCTGCGTCCTTCTCCTCGATGCGCTGTGCTCTTTAGTACATCCAAATACGCCTTCGGGCCTCGAGAACACATAGAGCCAAGGCAGACCTGGGACCTGGCCTGAGCATGAAAAGAGTCGGGTACTGACTGGACCCTGGCTGGAAATGTATAGAAGACGTCTGGCCCGGGCCGGGTGCGGACCGTAGCAGCCGGGCCTGGGAAGGTGACACGCAACCACCATGGATGATTGGTGACTCCAAACTAAGGTTCAATGACGCGAATTTACAGACCTGTTTCTTTGTTCCTGTCTTCAAACGCGGCGAGCGTCAAGACCCTGGAAATTACCGCCCCATCTACTTAACGAGTACATCGTGTAAGAGTGGGCTAAGGCGTCCGCTCGTTGGTGGTAACCAAGGTCGTGCTGAAGACTGGGAGGTGGTGGGTTCGAATCCTACCACCGGCTGTGCTGTCTGAGGTTTTCCCTGGGTTTTCCGAAGACTTTCCAGACGAATGTCGGCACAGTTCCCCCTGAAGTCGGCCCAGGACGCATACTAACCCCCCTGTCCCCCACTCCTTCCTGCTATCCTCTCTCCGTCTGTTCACATCTGTACGTCGCTCATAGCCACAGTTGCTTCGCGGCGCTAACACCCAATCAAAAAAAAAAAAAAAAAAACATCGTGTAAGATCATGGAATAACATTATTCACTCGCTTATACAGGGTGTGTGCAGATAAACCCAACCGGCATTAGCGCACTTACCTTTTTGTCTACTTAACTGATGAAGTTCCGGTGGCGCACGGTGGCGCATTTATGCGTGCGAAATCTACAGAAAAATCCTGGAAGCCATACTCAGTTTAGAAAATAAACAGAGCGACGAATGCGACGGCTTCTATTTCCTCTTCACCACCTTCTTTGTCCCCTTTCTCTGATGTAGATTAGTATAAATATCTCTACCAAGTGTTCAATGTATCGCACCTGGTGAAGGACGGACACTGTCCGACAGCTTGTTTTTCATTAAAATAAATATTTCAATGTCGTTAAATACTTATCTTACCACTCTCTATACCTTTAATTTACTGAGTCGCTTTATTTTTCCCATCCAGGTCAACGACTGAGGCCAGTTCGAAAACTCTGCCCCATTGCTTTTGAACTTGAGTGTAACGCTGTATCGTGTGCCGCCAACACTCCTGTGCTATACAATTAACTCAACCCAAATTTCCTATAGATACCTCCTTTTGTTGCGGCGTTGGCATATTGTAGATTCATTTAACTAATCTGGTAATTTAAATTTAATAATACCCTCCACTACCCTGAACCTTCTACACTGCCACTGTTTCGCGAAGTTTTGTGCTCCTAATCTTAGCCACTCCCTCCCAAGCCATGTCCGTACGTAGTATAATGATTATAATGATTATATTTCTCATTCGTTCTTTGCTACAGCAGTCACCACTATGTACTACTCTACACCTGTTTACCCAAACCTGGTATGTCATTTCGACTGTAACTAACATGTAAAATTTCCGGGGGCAATTTCCGGGGGCAAGCAAACCCGAAAATAATGCAGCTACTACTTGAAATAAAAAGAAAGAAAAGACACTTTGACGACTGGCAAAAAGTCGGATGACAGTTGACCAACGACTCTTTCGGCGACCCAATGTTGGCGCAATGTTCCATAGTGATAGGCAGAGCGACGTTTGCAAGCCTCCGGCTAGGGGGCACATCTGTACCAAGAAACGAGCTCGGTGACCAAGCACTTGCCGTGCACGGCTGGGTTAGCGAGCCAAGCTCTTGCCAAGCTTGGTTCAATCTCGGTGTGTGACCTTGGGGAGAGGGAAACGCGGAATGGTGTAGCACTGCACAAGTTCTTTCGATTGCCTAGTAATTGTCTCAAACCAAAAGCAGTAAGAAACAGAGACCTTATCTTCATGGTGAGCTAATGCGACAAGCAATTCCTCATTTCAGTGTTGTTTGTGTACGCGTAAAATTAAACTTAGGCACCTCACCCTTCATTTTGACTCACACGCGAGCAGGACTCGCGAGCGAGCAGGACGAATTTGTGGAAGCTCGCGAGACAAACCTATGTATAGTATCTGTTGCTCTTCCTCAGGAAAGAAATGCTATTTCTTTTCTTTGTAGTGAGCTGTTTGATTCTAGTGATCTCGCGCATATTGCGAGCTTTTATGATTCTCATCCTTCTACGCCGTTACCCAACGCCGCGACAAAATTCAGTATGAATATGAGCGACGCCACAGGACTGCTTTAGACTAACTTGGCACAATGCAGGCTGGCCAGTGCTTGGTAAGTCATTGGACAGGGTAGAGATCCGTATCAAGAAACGAGCTTGTTGGCCGATGCACCATCCAAGGCCGAGTAGGCCAGCCTAGTTATTGCATAGCTTGGCCCAACCTTTTTTGCAAGGACGACCCAACGACTTTTAGGTCGCAAGCACACGTCGGCCCGGCATTTTGCCGACGTTGTTTTTCTCCTCGGGGGGCAGCCAAAACTGCATGGTGCGACGCGCTGCTTAATTGTTGGGTCATGCATTTTTGTGCAACGGGCCGTGGCTGGCCCATGCACAGGTGTTGTTCCATGGACCATTGTAGGGCCCACATTTACCCAGTCCGTACCCAAGCTTGGTTCCTTATTGGCCAGACATCGGCCCTACATCTGTCAGGTCGGCCATCTACATTGGCCCGAGCTTGTGCTGGCTAAGTCGGCCCGAGTAAGGCCATTGTCAATCCCCAACCTTGGTACAGGCTTTTTTTGCAAACTTGGCACGACAACTTATAGGTTGGAAGTAGACGTCGGCTCGGCATTTTGCCGGCGTTGTTTTTCCCTCTGGGTTTGGGTACATGGGGCATGTTTGGGGTATGCTGCACATAGCTTGTTGCCTACCTAACTAACGAACTTCCGGTGGCGCACGATGGCGCATTTATGCGTGCGAAATCTGTAGAAAAATTGTGGAAGCCATACCCAGCTTAAAAAATAAACGGAACAACGAAAACGTGGGCTTCCGTGCATCAGAATAGGGCAACATGGTGGACAACAGGGTGTATGTGAAAGGGCAACATGGTGCACGTAGGAGAGTTGTGTTCAAGTACCGCTAGGGGAGCTATCGGTGCATAAATCGAAACGATGTCCCACATGGATGCTCATCGGCAGTACCCCTAGCGGTACCTGCACATAATTCTCATGAGACGGAAATGCACTACAATGCACTGTCATGACCGCCCTATTCTAATGCACGGAAGCCCATGTTTTCGCGCTCTGTTTATTTTTTGACACTGAGCTTCCAGGATTTTTTTTAGCTTTCGCACGCATAAATACGCCGTCGTGCGCCACCGGAAGTTCCTCGGCTAAGTAGACAACGAGTTACATGTAAAAATTCGGGTCATGTTTTTCTGCACACACCCTGTATATGCACAACATTTAGAGCCTCGTGAATGTGCTGAGGCGTGAAGTACCTCACGGGATCGAATGCGCGGAACGGCATAATGCTCAGTAGCCGAGTATCAGAAAATACCATGAAGGGGTCCTTGTTTGCACCGTGCATGCATGAACGTACAGCATTCAGCCAACACTCTCGACCTTAACTCCGTTACTAAACCGTGCTTGCCTGCTTGCCTGCTTGCCACGTACTCATTAAGGTCAGCGACTCATCAAATCCTTCAACAATACAACACGATACCACAATGAAAGATGGCACCTTAGGTGGGTGGATTTTTGGACACTTGAGGCTTTGTATGTGTATTTGTCCTTTCGATGTGTTCCTGCCTCGGAACATCAGTTCTCTCAAGATATCACAGATTTGTTTCTACTGCAAAGGTGTCCCAGTTGTTAGCAGGCTGCTAATTCTTTGCATATAGTATACTGAATAATCGGGAATAGGAACTGACAAATACGTGTACAAAGCATTCTATATTATGGCTACCATTGATGATGCACATTTAGGAGAAGCACGCACACTGCAATATAGAAGTACAAGAAAGGTGCAATGTCATTTCTTCTGCATGTGTGAATGCATTACATGCGCTAGCTTTATACTTTAGAAGAGCATAGGCGACTGACTCTTCGGTCACATTCAAAGACGTCACACCAACGCCCAGTCGTCACATCTGCCCCGTATCCACCCCTTGCTTTTTCTCGACATCTATTTCTTCTCTTTCTGTCTCTTTTCTCGAACACAGGTGAGAAAGCAAACTACGACACATAACCCTATTGAAAAAAGCGACATCAGGTCTGATCTGATTTGGGTCACTGTCTTGATGCTAACACCAGCTGATGTTAACATCAGAGCCGCTCTGATGCTGATGTTAACATCAGCTGATGTTAGCATCAAGACAGTGTCCCAAATCACATCAGATCTGATGTTAACATCAAAGCTGCTCTGATGATGATGTTAACATCAGAGCTGCCCTGGCTGATGCAAACATCACATTTGCCTTGATGCTGATGTTGACATGAGAGCTGCATTGATGCTGGTTATGGCAATCTTGAAAATGCTGCAGTCTTTGTTTTCTGAAATGTTCTGTAAAGACAGCGCCTCATGTCTGCGGTAGATGAGTACCGACAAGAACCCTCACGAAACACAAGATAGCAGCAACAAAGCATTTTACTCACCACTCCGGAGTACGTACCTTTCAACGCATATCCATTTGTCATCAACGTACCTGAGCGTTGAACTCACGGGGGCACAAAACTGGTAATGATCGAACGGTAAACAACAACGAAAAAGAGCACATCTTGGTCCTCATTTCCGGTCCAACTTGTCCGTCTTCCGAAAAAGCACTTCGAAGCGTTGTCATGTTGAGCAAGAGTCCCCACCACAGTGATCCCCACCGCATGCGCGACACTGGTTGGTGGCATGGAGAACAAGCAAGGACACGCGAGCGCGGGCCTGCCTGCGTTGAAATGGGCATGGAGCCAATCGTACTACCTCTTGTGATTGTGGTCGTTCCAGGATGTTTCTGGAAATGCTCGTTTTCATAAGAACCACTGAATGTTGTGTTTGAAGCACAATTGCAACTTCAGATTGCCCACGGCTAAGGTATTAGTTAGTTATGATTGTCAACAGAGCGTCAGTGCAATCGGACAGCGAGAGATCGATAGAACAAAAAAAAGGGCACTCACTGTGTTGCAGACCGTTTCTCTATCGTTTTTTGTTATGATCAAAGTGAGCAAGGTCAAATGCTACACTTTTTCTTGACAGTGTGCGATCGTGTACATCGCATGTTCCTAACGTGTCATGAAACTGCTTAAAACCAGCTGATGGTGTGAGGGCATCACATCTTTCTGATGTGACATCAAGCGGGACGGTGTTCGCCTGATGCTGGCATCAAAGCATATCGAGACACCTGATGCTAGCACTAAGAGCATGAAGAAATCTTGATGTGACACGAGAAAGTTCTGATGTGTCTTGATGTCAAATCTGGGAGTCTTCATGTCACACGAGAAAGTTCTCATGCTTTGATGTCTTGATGAAAAAATCTTGATGTGACATCAAGAATCATCATGAAACATCAGAATTTTCTGATGTTCATTTTCAATAGGGAATGCAGAACTTCAGAAACACATATTTAAAGTTGTTCACATCTGTGCGCTGTTTTTATGTTGAAAACCAGGAGCAACCCAACATCAACCACCACGGCCAGCTCGTTGAATTCAAAACATACACTAATGCCGATGGCGCTGTCGCCGTCAAATGTGACAGTGAGAGCGTATTCTTCGTTTTCCAACTCCAGCGAAAGCCGCAAAAGCGTGTCTATTTCGACACTCAATGGAATTATTTGCGAAACAAAGTACGATTCTTTTGTAAAACAAGTTGTGCTGACGAACGCAAGATAATTTAAATTGCGGTTTTCACAGTAACAACGCGTAGTGCTCGTACTCTTGCACCTGTAGGTCTAATGTCTGGGAACCACACCAGACCGCTCTAACGGTCACATTCAAACACTACGTCTGTCTAGGGTACACACAAGGTATTCTAGAAGGAGGAGGATATTGAATAAATGAAAGCTGGGTGGGAGTCAGGGTGCCTGAAGATTATAAATGAATGAAAGGAAAGAGGGGAAAAGTAAGTGAAGAGGCCCCCGTGCCACACGAGGTATATCAGAGACGAAATCACTAAAAATTAAAATAATAGATAGGATAGTAAGGGGAGTGAGTATGGGAGGGAAAGGGAGAGAAAACTAGCGAAACCACATGGATCAAGCACAACAGGACCGGCGGGGACAGAAGACCCCATCAAGCCCGACGTCCATTGATCTGCAAAGGTAACCACTGTGTTGATTCAGGCCTGACAAACCCCCATAAGCGGGACAAGTCCCGCGGAGGCGGCCAGGCTACTGCAGTGGTTTTTGTTTCTTTTGCACGTGAATTCGCCCCACTGTCAAGATAGGGACAGTGGGAATCTAGCAGAATCATTATGGTGTCGTGGTAGGCCACTCTCGTGTTCACAGCAAGATAACTCGACATCAATAGAATCGGTCTCGTGTCACGGCAGACATTTTTGATGTGCACATTACAAACGCCAAAAGAGCCTACTCTTAACGCTACGAACACCAGGAAACACTAAAATAATTATCTTGTCTTTTTGCTTTTTAAATCTGGGTAATGTCCATCTTTGATCTCAGTAGATGGCGCTCAGGGTTGCCCCATCTTGGAGTCCTCAAAGTTTCTTTTGTTTGATTTTTACTGAATGCTAAAGATGCACAATGTACAGCAAAGCTATTACGTATCTGAAGCGTCCAAGACACAAACTTCCAGAAAAGCACGCAGTTTCTACCACTGATCTCTATCTGTAATGGCTGGCTCGCGCATAAGACAGGGGCTCTTGGGGGAGAGGCACGAATTCCGGCCGCCATGTTGGTGGGCCCTAAAGCGCTGTGTGTGCCCATAGAAAACAACGGGAACCAACCGAGATTGTGAGTATTTATTGCCCTGTAAGCGTTGATCGTTGTTTGTCATCGCACAAGTTCGAAAGGCACCAGTACACAGATGTATTCTAACTGTGTTTCAAGGGTGTCCTACCGTTCGATTCTTAATTACGTTATGTTTTCTATTCCGAAACTGAGACCGTCACTGCAATGCAGAGCTGTGGCTTGTGCTACCGCACGTTTCACATCCCATATTTCATTAAGAAGCGACGTGGGTTTCCCAACAACCATTTATGATCTCCCTTGCTGCGTTTTCGACAAAAACTGTTCAAGAAAGAACAGTCCCTGAAAAGATATGCTCGCATGGTAGAAAGAAATGGTCCCGTAGAATCACTATCGTTGTTTTAGACAGGTGCATCAGTTTAGTATGACTGATATCAGGCATCGCCATAGAAAGAGCCTTTTAGTGAATTACAGTGGTGTCTTCAACGTAATGCCTCGCAAAATGGACACACCGAAGCAGCCCAAATAATTACTTTAGGAAATTAGATCACGCCCGTTGGGCTACTTAATCTAAGTACTGATGTGAGCTTGATCAAGTTACATAGAAAGTGTTAAAGGGGCCGTAAACAGGTACAAAAGGTGCACATTTCTTTGTGTTATATTGTTGAAACTTAGGCAGTGGAAACTCCTTGCAATTACTAACGCTCAAAAACAAAAGGCGCTTGCATAAGGATGAAATATTCACTGCACTCTTTCGCATTTTATCTCCGCCCCGCGCTCTAACTTTACGTCAATTTGACGTACCGCTTTCCTCACCAATTACGATCGAGTGTTCCCCGTATGATTTTATTTCAAATGCGGAATTGGACTAGATGAACGTGAATCCTCTTCTACTCAAAATCTAAACAGTTACAGCCTCAAACTGGAAAGGAATGCGTTTAATTTAGGTATCATACGCGCACTACGTTTTCTGAGCAGTAGCACGCAGCACACCACGACCGCGCCATGTGACGTATGCGTGGTGGAGAGAGGCTCGCTGGTTACTCATCTTTGAAAGCAGTTATATGGGTCCATGAGCTGGCACGAGCCGAACGAAATGTATATTTAGGTATTATAATCTGCGTTCTCTCATGGGGTATCATTATTTGAGAAATGTTTGATGGCCTGTTTACGGCCCCTTTAACGACTCCTTGAGACACAAGACTTTCCTCATTTTATAGTACAACACTTCTTTTTCTTCATGTTTCTTTCTTCATTCTGTTCTGATTATTTGCAGGCGTGGTTGTGCCAAGTTGAATGTCCTTCTTGCTTACTCACACGTTTTTGCTGAATAGAACTGCAGCGTAAGAGCAAAGTAGCGTAGGGACGGGGGCTACCACCCACTGAAGACTGGTCATGTTTGTTATGTCGAGCACTTTCAGGGTTGTTCGGATTTAATCCACATGGATTTTATTCACAGAATTTTATCTGGATTTTTTAGAGATTTTCTCCAGATGTGACGTGAAAGACAATCTGAATTCAATGCCACACAGAAAACTCCCGGTATATTTTCTTGTAGTGTTGGCTGTTTGCAAAAGCCCAGGGACGCGCAAAATTAGCTGTTAACTTTTTTAACTTTGTTACTTTTCACTTAACTTTTTTTTAATATATAACTTTTGAGGTTTAACTTTTTCCCGTTTTCTTCTACTTTTGTCCATTCAGGGAGAGACTTTCTTCCGCTTACTGGAGGCACTGTAACTGAAGTGCGCCGAAACACGACAGCTAATCCAGGCGTGTAGGCAGGGCCGGTGCTAGGGGTGTGCGGGGGCTGTGTCAAAGGCACATCACGGGGCCTGTTTCACACGATTAAGTGCATACTTGATATTTTAAAAAAGTAATCCCTGGTTGAGGGCTTCGTGCGCGGGGCCTATGCAAGCGCGGGACCTAAGGCGGTCGCCTTACTCGCCCCCCCCCCCCACTCCCCTATCGCCGGCCCTGCGTGTAGGATCCACACCATTCAACCACGCATTCAACCACTTTTCGGAAAATAATAGAGGCTGATACAATGTTGCTGGGACAGGCAGTTCCGAAAACGAAAACTATGAGAGGTCACCCGAAATCAAGAACAGCAACTCTGTGTCACTCAATTCTAGCCTTGTATATATTCTCCAAAAATATCCAAAAATATCCGGGTTTTATCCAAAAAGCCCACTGGAGAGGATCTTTTTAAAAATAGCCGGATTTTTTTCAACCCTGAGCACCTTGCACCAAATGTAACTGCACATCTGAAACCCCAGTCATTATCATCTTCATCATCATCTAAAAGGGAGCGTCGTAGCACTGCCTTGAAACCAGACACGACTTCTGAAAATCTTCAATGGCACTTTCCGCTGTTTCCACGCCTTTCCTCAGCCTCGAAGTCTCTCAAAGAAGTTACTTTGCATCAACTCCCATCTTACATCTTAATGTGCGAGGGCTCTCTTGCACTACATATGTATGGTCCGCAACCTGCAACAGGATCATGTGGAGTTTGAGACAGCTGTGCTTATGACCCTGGTGTACCATGCCACTGAGTTGTTTGCGTCCTTGACAGGGATTGAACCACTCCCTTCGAGCAGGATACTTACTGTTCCATAGAAACGAATAGACAGCTGAAGTATTTGAATATTGGATACCCTTACACAAGCTTTGAAAATCCTTTTACCAACAACTGCTGTACAGAGAACTTGGATAGATTGCATTAATGTAGTTTTATTTGATTCTATAGAGCGGGGTGCAGCACGGATCCTTTACATGGATGCATAGACCATGGGGTAAGTAAGCGGTAACTCCTGATTTTTTTTTAACCAAAACTGAATGGAGAATGCCGAAGAAGCAAATCAACTGCTATGGATGAGATAACCGAGACTGACCTGGGTTCGAATGGTGGTGGATTTGAACAGTTTGAGGAATGGTGATAACCCAGCCTAGGCAGCACACCCCATTGGGTGATGTGCGGGAACGCAATCGGGCTGTCGGCTTCTCACCGGCCGGTATCGTCGCCCGATTGTTTCCCAGTCGTTTGGGAAAGCAGGAGGTAGAGCGCAAGAGCACACACGGTCGTTCCCCGACGGTGACGGGACGGTCTCTTGCTCTTACTTGACTGCCAGCAGAGGTGGGCAAATGCCCTACGATCTTTGCCCTCACCTCAATTTTCGTCCCAGATGTTTTTCCTCACCTCACCTCATTTTTGGTGGGGACTTCGTTCCTCACCTCAACCTCCTTTTAAAATAATTTTACTCACCTCATCTCAATTTGTTTCTGGAAAGTGTTCGTCAACTCATCTCAGCATTTTCCAGAACACTTTTTCCTCACCTCGCCTCTTTTTTTCTCAAAACTTTTCCTCACCTCACCCCACCTCAACCTTCTTTCTAAAACATATTAATCTACTTGTTGTAATTTTTTGCCTCGTCTTACCTTAACCTCTTTCTGTAAAACGTTCTAACTTCGCAATTGCACTTTCAATTAGGAGTGGCGTCGCCCATAGCCACAGTTGCTTCGCGCTTGCTTTGCGCTAACACGAAATCAAAAATAGTATTAGGAGCGGGTAGGACTTTACGTTGTAGTTGATTTTTACTGCTTTGTTGGTTTATTCCCGACAATTTACAAGCACCTACAACTAAGATTCATTACCTTACTGGGTTCGTCCTTCTTGTAAGAAATATTCACTACATGTACAGTCAGTAAAAATTGGGCGTAGGGTACATGGGTAGAGAAGTTGCACAAACCGAGCGATTTTGAGTTGCTTGTTTTTCATAATGGTACAGCAGGAATGGCTTTTATCGGGTATATCTCATGCGAGAATGATAATGGAGCTGCGGAAGTCGTTTTCGGGATGGTATGCAGCAATGTTTCGAATTACTTGTACATTTTGCATGTTTGTCTGTTATGACTTTATAGGTCAATATTATTTAATTAGCAGACGTATTTATATTTATTTGTTGACTGAATTTGGGGACCTTTTCTTCAAGGCCTTTGTTTTGAAGCAATCAGGTAGACGTTCTGTACGGATTGCTACAGTAACTTATGTGTTGACTTACTAGCTAAATTACTGTATGGAGACTCAGATCTCTTGTGTTCACCTAACTTCATTGCCGTACTAAAAGTCCCATTGTTCAACTTGTGGCAATACGGAATATATGCCAGTGTTTGCCCTTATTGCACTAAAAGCGCATGTTGCTGCCTCTATTTCTTATACCAGTCTCTGGCAACGTCATTGGTTGTCATGTACTATTAGGTACCATAATATGTGAAACACAACAGTAGTACTTAGTCTGGTCCTATTAGCGGGGTGGCGAAACTACAACCTGGACCCCTGACCCCAGCCCTGAGCCCTGCGCGTATTTTTCCCCGCGCGGCGCGTGTGCGGAGGGTTGTCCACGTGCTTATCGGCAGAGGGAGGGCTGCGTGCGCGCTTACCCTCTCACATTTTTCAACCTGGGCCGACTTCTTTCGACATTTTTGAGCCTTGGCCGACTCGGGTGGCGTATTTTTTCTCGCACCCGGCGGGCGGCGCTCGGGTGGAGGCGCTTACCGGTGGATGGCGCGTGGCCGGAGGGCTGCGTGCGCGCTTACCACTCACATTTTTCAGCCTGGGTCGACTTCTTTCATCATTTTTCAATCTGTGCCGAATTCAATCATAATTTTTTTCAGCTACAACAGGTGTGCAGTAGGCTGTTTCCATGCAAAGGATAGCCATACACAAAAGTACAAGTGAAAATATATTTATTAAAGTCATCAGAAATTATGTTATGGCTCTGCGTGAATGGGAAAAACTTGAAAAGTTGAAAATCTGAAGCAGAAGGAACACAATACACGTAACAAAGAATATACTTATTACAGGTACGATACAATAGCATTGAATAGGCATCACAAATCAAACACAATATTTTTTATTATCTGTAATCACGCGTTTTCAATGAATCAGAAGGGATAGCACATTTAATCAAAGAAGAGGTTCTTAATCATTACGATTACAATCAAAATTACAAGTTTTATTATAACAATTCTCAGACGTGAGAACATGGTAGATGTAAGTAATTTCGAGCACAATAGCTAAGTTTAATATTCCAATATGACATAAATTTAATTAATCAATTTCTATTCAAGCGAATAGCGCAGACATAAGGCAATAATTCGAATCAACACGATCAACACATAGCATTAATATAGAACCAATCATCCAACATGTAGGGAAATAATAGCTACACCATATCAAAACGAGAAACGATCACCACATTTAATCAGAGAAGATATTCTTAATCAATATGATTATAAACAAAATTATAAGTTGTGTTATAAAGTCTTGTTATACGTGAGAACCATCAGTGCAATAGCGGGAAGTTCTGATAGTTGTATGTAATTAACTTGAATAGCTGACACCCTGGAAGACTATGGGACACAAACACAAGAGGAAATAAAATCTATACCACAACAAAGAAGTCATTCTTAATCAAGACAACATAGTAATCTATCATTCAGAAAATCAGAAGAAAAAATCCAACACACAAAATAGATATGTTAAAAATGAACTTCACCACATAGCACGCTCCTAGCCAACAACCAGCTCTGATGACACCTGCACTGATTTGTTGAAGACGGGTGCCGATAGATGTATGTAATTAATTGTAAACAGTACAGACCCTGGAAGACCATGAGACAAGAACGACACGAACACAAGAGGAAATAAAATCTATACCACTACAAATAATTTATCATTTTAACTATCATAAAATCACCCTCGTGACATAATCTAATCGAACACTATACAATTTTCATTCTAAGAGACACTACAAACATTACTTTGTTTTATGAATCCAACACAGAAAATAGATTTGTTAAAAATGAACTTCACCACATAGCACGATAGCCTAGCCAACAACCAGCACTGATGATATATGACCTGATTTGTTGAAGATGGGTGCCGTTAGATGGATGGAACACGAACGACAAGAACGACACGAACACAAGAGGAAGTAAAATATACCGCTACAAAGAAGATATTCCTAATAAATATGATCACAATCAAATTACAAGTTGTATTATAAAAAGTCTAATATTCCTATACCTGAGAACCATCATTGCAATAGTGTGAATATCTGTCGTAACAGTTCAAGCGCAATAGGGAATCTAAGTTTCATATTCCATAACTCTAATTAATCAATTTCTTATTAAGTGAACAGCATAGACGTAAGAAAATAACGAGAAACAACACAATCAACAGCTACAAATAATAGAAAGCCAAACATGCACACCATCCAACACATTGAGAAATAATAGCTAATCAATCTATCAAAAGGAGAACTATTACAATATAGCACAGACTTAACGCTGAAGAACAAGGGAACACGCGGCGACATGTAAACAACAACAGAGGAAAATAATCTATAATCGAACCATCATAAAATCGACCAACATACAATTTTCATTCTAACAAACACTACAAACCTTGATGGAGGTATCCAAGGCATATAAAATATGCACTGATCGCTTTTCCTCAAAGCCGGGAGACTTTATGTCTCTATCTATATGACCAAGCTCCCATGCTTTATCACTCAAAGGGTTGGCGGCTATATTCCTTCGTCCAGCAAACAGGACGTTCTAGAGGTCAGATAAGATAGTTCAAAGGCGATATATTTTATTGTGCAGCGCAAATAGATGTCGATATTATTCGCGGGGATCACTATCTTTTCGTATCCTTTCCTTGAAACGAAAATTTTTCGTCCAAGTGGTTGACAAGTCGACTAAGTTTGTACAGATGCGATATTGTTATTGAACATGTAGAGAAAGTCCAAATTATTAAATGGTAGCAACAATACTCAATCAAAAACGAGAAACAAATTTAAGTACAACAATTTTTGTAATATCTTGCAATAGAAAGTTCTATATAGATGAACCACACAGAAAATTCAAATGTGAAACACAACTCAGAAATATAAGGCATTCCCAACTCAGAGATTATTTTTACTTATCTCAATCGAGTGAACAATTGAAACAAATGCGACACAATTATTACATCATGCATACATAATGTCCAACTCAGAGAATATCAGTCGAACCTGAAACAAAACAATAGTTAATTCAGACAAAATCATTTCTAAGCAAGCAGCGTGAATACACCGTAGAATCTGTACAGAAACTTGCCATTTTCAATGAATAAACATGATCAACTAGTGGATTCAAGCGATAAAGTGTGATGAAACCTGACGACCCCCAACACCAACATCAAATTAGGGAGGGACGGGCTCTAGTATGGCCTTGTACATAGAATCAGCGCTCTGCGCTCAAAGCTCTTCTGACATTTCTGGACACCATCGGACTTCGATCGTTATTGTGAAGGGGCTCGTTATTTTATTCCCCCCATTCCATCCAGCAATGGGGTAGAGTATCGCCTGTGGCGATGAAACTCCCCACTCTCCAAGGTCGAAAATAAAGTTGTTGTTGTTGTACATAGAATCATTGAAAGCGCACATTTTTGTTCTTACTCATCACATCTTTTTTGTAAATCAATTTCCATAACTCTCATGGCATGTGGATATTAATAACATTCTAAAAAAATAATCAATAAAATGAGCATAGATATGCTTTTAATGAAGTGTAGACACGCACTTGAAAACAGAAGAGACAATTGTTCTACATTGAAAAGATGGACAGATTTTGTACTCGCTACCATAAGTCATGGGAAGATGTGATAAAACACTGCTTCGAAAAGGAAGAGCCGCGAAACGATTCCATTATCGCTGCATTTCAATACGTCCTAGACATGGTCGTATTCGGAGATATGATACAAACTACAGAACTGAAGATGCAAGAATTTATATGCCGAATCTACAATACTTATAAAAATATCTGCACATCAACGTCGGAAGGGCCACTGGGATTGATGGCGGAGTTTTTGAGATTTGCTAACGAAGAATTGAAATACACTAGACCAGCCGTAATTATAATCATTGCAATGGGCATCACGTTCATCAAGAAAGCAGTCGGATCAAATTATCATATACAAGCGGTCTATATCGCACGATTCATTATGGATTTGTTGAAATTACACATATCTGAGATGGAAAGTACATACAATCTTATCATGTGATATGTTCCAATACCACGGCAACACATTTATTTTATTCTACCAGTCAGCGATGTCCAATGAGCAGAAGTTCAATATTGTCGTGCAAGGTCTGATGTAGTATCACCTGTTGAAACTCAACAAACATATCAATTGTGGTGGACCACCAGATGATTTTCATCTCATACTCTCCTGTACACCATTCAAGAGTGTTCATACAAAGAAAGGAAACATCAATAAAAGACTGTGCAAGTTCATCGCGACAAAGTGCAAGTTGTTGAAGCAATACAAACACGGCGACAACATAGCGCCTGCGTTAATCAACGCTGGATTCAAGCGCCCAATAATCTGAATAAACTACTTGTTGTCTTCGGAATTCATGAATCAAGACAACAAACGAAAACTTCAGAGTTTGGAATAGAATTGTAATTTATCGGAATAAACAAGCCTATAATTGAAATAATAATTGTATTCTTTGCCATCATTGTAATGTATTCTACACATCGCAACGAAAACAGCTTATAATTAGATTGAAGATTGCTAAGGAGACGAATATTCTACACTGTGTGTAAGAATTCTCATATGGAATGAGGCCTGACCATCAAATAGGTTTTACCCGACTACACCCTGTACAAATTCAACATCCGAAGGATATAATTGCCGGAGAAGGATCGGTCATTGAAATTTAGAGGCATGATACATCAGTCTATGATTTCAAAAAAGGATCACTAATCTCTTGTGAAAAGTTATCATATTTCATGAATTAAATTCCACAGTGCATGTATATTTCTCAATCAGTTGCACTAGCCCAGACGTAGTAAAAGAAGAAGAAAAGGCGTCTTTGACAAGCAACCCGATTGGAGTGCGGAATAAATAAATAAATATTTTCGTCAACACAGTTGTCCGTTTTATGACTGGATAGGACAAATGAGCCGTCCAAGATAGGGCAAAACGGGAAATAAGACAAGATAACTGATTGCGGCGGGATAAGTCAAAGCGTTCGCGACACAGTGTCATCGATTTTTACAATCGCATTCGGGTTCAGTGCTTGCGAGATAATACAAAGCCTTCGCGAAAAGCGAATTTATTATCAAATGCCGCGATGCAAATGGAGGATTTTACAAGCATGATGTGCAGGCGAAGTCTACATTTCTAATCACGTAATCTTCCTAACACACGGCACACAAAGGTATATGAAATAATTTCCAAGTGACAATCAGATTTTGGGAGAAACGGATCACACAACCGCCATCAGAAATGATTAACCAGTATACAATGAACTTGAGCGTTATGCATAAACACAATGGAAGATATGTTATATTAATTATAATAAGCAGATCAGCGCAGGTCACACATAAACGTAGATCCACTTCACAAAATATTCTCGAGATTTCACGTAGCCATACAGAAAAACTGTCACATTATTTTAGTGTCATAGCATCCGGGCACTACAAATGGAAAGGCCATACTTTAATTTTATAAGTCTTTAGCTCATAACGTTGTAAAACGCAAATTCCACACTAAAGATCATTTTATTCTATAAATTTTCGAAGTCAAAACTCCACGCTATTTCTTGCAAGATATATTAAAAAGTTGTGGATATACTCACACATACTATGCAAGATATTTGATTGTGACTTAAATGCTAAAATTTATCGATTCGCATTCAGGAGAAGTGGTCACTACCACACATCAGTAAGAGTTTAGAATTTGAACAGGTGTTGCGATTTACGATCAGTGTTGTAGAATGTGTAATTTCACAATAGGCAAGCTTTAGCTCGCTCACTTTGACGAGCGCTCTTTCACGATAACAGAGAATTTAATCGAATGGATTGATCTGTTCTATATACACTATAACACAATGTGAATTCTCTATGTCGTGGATATTAAAAGTTACGAATATTTTCCGAACGAAATTTACTTAAAACTCGAAGAAAGGGTCACCCGCGTCCTCGAAGACGTTTCGGCAACACGCCGGGCCGAGTTTCCCAAATGCCGTACCCGAAACCGAACGCCATTCTGCGCCCGACGCGTTAACGCGGTACCGCACGCGAGCGTGTTGCCTTTTGCGGAAACGTCTTCGAGGACGCGGCCTCCACAGGTAGTGCCGTCACCGTGGAGCATTGACGTCTCGCCGAAACGCATTCTTGCGCCGACTCAAGATTGTGTCACTTCCCTGCGCAAGGCTGACGAGCTCCAAGTGGAGCGAAACAGCTGTTCTTGGCTGGGACTGCACGATCAAAATTGTAAACACGTGCTCAACGAGCAGCTACCGAGCTTCGGCTCTTTTCACTTTGTATATGTACTTTCTGGTTCGCACTGCGGCCTCCACAGGTGGTGCCGTCACCGTGGAGCATTGACGTCTCGCCGAAACGCATTGCTGCGCCGACTCAAGATCGTGTCACTTCCCTGCGCAAGGCTGGCGAGCTCCAAGTGGAGCGAAACAGCTGTTCTTGGCTGGGAGTGCACCATCAAATTGTAAACACATGTTCAACAAGGAGCTACCGAGCTTCGGTCTCTTTTCACTTTGTATATGTACTTTCTGGTTCGCACTACGGCCTCCACAGGTGGCGCCGTCACCGTGGAACATTGACGTCTCGCCGAAACGCATTGTTGCGCCGACTCAAGATCGTGTTACTTCCCTGCGCAAGGCTGGCGAGCTCCAAGTGGAGCGAAACAGCTGTTCTTGGCTGGGAGTGCACCATCAAATTGTAAACACATGTTCAACGAGGAGCTACCGAGCTTCGGGCTCTTTTCACTTTGTATATGTACTTTCTGGTTCGCACTACGGCCTCCACAGGTGGCGCCGTCACCGTGGAGCATTGACGTCTCGCCGAAACGCATTGCTGCGCCGACTCAAGATCGTGTCACTTCCCTGCGCAAGGCTGGCGAGCTCCAAGTGGAGCGAAACAGCTGTTCTTGGCTGGGAGTGCACCATCAAATTGTAAACACATGTTCAACAAGGAGCTACCGAGCTTCGGTCTCTTTTCACTTTGTATATGTACTTTCTGGTTCGCACTACGGCCTCCACACGTGGCGCCGTCACCGTGGAGCATTGGCGTCTCGCCGAAACGCATTGTTGCGCCGACTCAAGATCGTGTCACTTCCCTGCGCAAGGCTGGCGAGCTCCAAGTGGAGCGAAAGAGCTGTCTTAGGTGGGAGTGCACCATCAAATTGTAAACACATGCTCAACGAGGAGGTACCGAGCTTCGGCTCTTTTCACTTTGTATATGTACTTTCTGGTTCGCACTACGGCCTCCACAGGTGGCGCCGTCACCGTGGAGCATTGACGTCTCGCCGAAACGCATTGCTGCGCCGACTCAAGATCGTGTCACTTCCCTGCGCAAGGCTGGCGAGCTCCAAGTGGAGCGAAACAGCTGTTCTTGGCTGGGAGTGCACCATCAAATTGTAAACACATGTTCAACAAGGAGCTACCGAGCTTCGGTCTCTTTTCACTTTGTATATGTACTTTCTGGTTCGCACTACGGCCTCCACAGGTGGCGCCGTCACCGTGGAACATTGACGTCTCGCCGAAACGCATTGCTGCGCCGACTCAAGATCGTGTCACTTCCCTGCGCAAGGCTGGCGAGCTCCAAGTGGAGCGAAACAGCTGTTCTTGGCTGGGAGTGCACCATCAAATTGTAAACACATGTTCAACAAGGAGCTACCGAGCTTCGGTCTCTTTTCACTTTGTATATGTACTTTCTGGTTCGCACTACGGCCTCCACAGGTGGCGCCGTCACCGTGGAGCATTGACGTCTCGCCGAAACGCATTGCTGCGCCGACTCAAGATCGTGTCACTTCCCTGCGCAAGGCTGGCGAGCTCCAAGTGGAGCGAAACAGCTGTTCTTGGCTGGGAGTGCACCATCAAATTGTAAACACATGTTCAACAAGGAGCTACCGAGCTTCGGTCTCTTTTCACTTTGTATATGTACTTTCTGGTTCGCACTACGGCCTCCACAGGTGGCGCCGTCACCGTGGAACATTGACGTCTCGCCGAAACGCATTGTTGCGCCGACTCAAGATCGTGTTACTTCCCTGCGCAAGGCTGGCGAGCTCCAAGTGGAGCGAAACAGCTGTTCTTGGCTGGGAGTGCACCATCAAATTGTAAACACATGTTCAACGAGGAGCTACCGAGCTTCGGGCTCTTTTCACTTTGTATATGTACTTTCTGGTTCGCACTACGGCCTCCACAGGTGGCGCCGTCACCGTGGAACATTGACGTCTCGCCGAAACGCATTGTTGCGCCGACTCAAGATCGTGTTACTTCCCTGCGCAAGGCTGGCGAGCTCCAAGTGGAGCGAAACAGCTGTTCTTGGCTGGGAGTGCACCATCAAATTGTAAACACATGCTCAACGAGGAGCTACCGAGCTTCGGCTCTTTTCACTTTGTGTATGTACTTTCTGGTTCGCACTACGGCCTCCACAGGTGGCGCCGTCATCGTGGAGCATTGACGTCTCGCCGAAACGCATTGTTGCGCCGACTCAAGATCGTGTCACTTCCCTGCGCAAGGCTGGCGAGCTCCAAGTGGAACGAAACAGCTGTCTTGACTGGGAGTGCACCATCAAATTGTAAACACATGCTCAACGAGGAGCTACCGAGCTTCGGCTCTTTTCACTTTGTATATGTACTTTCTGGTTCGCACTACGGCCTCCACAGGTGGTGCCCGTCACCGTGGATCATTGACGTCTTGCCGAAACGCATTGTTGCGCCGACTCAAGATCGTGTCACTTCCCTGCGCAAGGCTGGCGAGCTCCAAGTGGAGCGAAACAGCTGTTCTTGGCTGGGAGTGCATCATCAAATTGTAAACACATGTTCAACGAGCAGCTACCGAGCTTCAGCTCTTTTCACTTTGTATATGTACTTTCTGGTTCGCACTACGGCCTCCACAGGTGGTGCCGTCACCGTGGATCATTGAGGTCTCGCCGAAACGCATTGTTGCGCCGACTCAAGATCGTGTTACTTCCCTGCGCAAGGCTGGCGAGCTCCAAGTGGAGCGAAACAGCTGTTCTTGGCTGGGAGTGCACCATCAAATTGTAAACACATGCTCAACGAGGAGCTACCGAGCTTCGGCTCTTTTCACTTTGTATATGTACTTTCTGGTTCGCACTACGGCCTCCACAGGTGGCGCCGTCACCGTGGAGCATTGACGTCTCTGCTAAACGCATTGTTGCGCCGACTCAAGATCGTGTCACTTCCTTGCGCAAGGCTGACGAGCTCCAAGTAGAGCGAAACAGCTGTTCTTGGCTGGGAGTGCACGGTCAAATCGTAAACATATGCTCAAGTACCAGAGTGTACGACACTGAATTGAAAACACCCTTTGTGAAGGTTGTGTTTTTTCTTCTTGTAGGTTTACACCCTAAAGGGTGTTAGTTATGCTATCGCGTGATTACATCGTAAAGGGTGTTTAAAACTTGACAGTGTGGTATACTCCGGCTTAAGCGAAACTTATCGAACCTGTCTTTGCGCAGGCTGTGGTTTCGTAGAACAGTATGTCATGCGCTTGTATAGTTTTCTGAGCTCCCGCCCCTTCCCCTTCACAAAATTGTTTGGTCCCTGGCCACATCCAGCACACCAACGCTCTGCCCTCAAGGCCCTCTTCACCTTTCTGGACACCACAAGACTTCGATCCTTATTGTGAAGGGGCTCATTATTTCATTCCCCGCATCACCATCAGCAACGGGGTAGAGTATCGGCCCCAGCGATGAAACTCCCCAGCCATCATCCCGTAATAAAGTTGTTGTTTAGTTTTCTGCGTTTATGAGTGCCTCTTTTTATCCCGATTTTGCGTAAGGCCACAGTGTTACGTAGTTGTAATTGAGCTCACAATCTCCCTGTGTCCTGTCTTCATGTTTCGCATATACCTAATGTACATACGCCGTTGGAGCCTCTCAGGTACAGGCCTCGGCCGTACTTGAGTCATACAGAACTCGAATCGCCACCATCATCGCCTTAGGCAGTCCAAGACGACTCCGTTTTACTTGCCCTGTAATTTATGGTCCCGATGCTGTTTCACTATCACCGTGCATAATTACGGCCGATGGTAGCTGCGGGAGTATGCATTATGAGCCGTAGTTTTGTACGAGGCTTTTCCGCCTGCAGTTCCCCTATGTAATTCGCCTTCCACGTGCATTTCACAAGATGTCAGTAATGAAGATGTCTCATTTCTTTTTTCATTTTTTTTCAGTGTAGAAACGGAACACGGGAGTGCAGCGGGGGCTGTATGTGCACTAACTTCATATGCTGGTTTGGTGAGCATTACTATTGCCAAAAAAGCCACCATGGCTGAGAGGTGGTCAATAGAAGAATACGTAGTCCTGCCCTCCACACCGGGAAAATAAATGGTGCAGTGTATGTCTGTCACGTGTATCAATCACGATTCACACAGTTTTCACTCAACTGCTTCCGGAGCTATTTGGCGAGATGAAGCATTTCATTGAACATAATTTTTAAAAAAATTGTGTATTGGACGATGCTCTCATCGTGTCGCTCATCATATTACATATCAGCCCCGAAAGTTTAGAACGCTTTGCTGACTGATTGAATGATGCACGATTGGGATGCACAGACATGTGGAGGGTCGTCTAGTGCAGAACAGTTTTCCGCGTCAATGGCTGCCGCTGTGCGACAAAAAGCACCTTTATACCTGAACTAGAGTATGCATAATGCATTTAATACGATCGATATTCCAATGTTCTTGTCTTTCCACTGGGTTCCCTATGCCACATATTCCAACATAATCGCTTCCCAGACAACTATGGATATCCAGAGGATGAGCACAAATTGTGCAGATGTCCAACGTCATTCGAGATACCCATACAATCATCCTTTGAGGAACGTAATCTTCAAGATATTTATTTTTGTTTATTTAAGACGGATTGTCTTCGGAGGCACGGCTAAAGGACACTGAGTGCCTGACGAGGCCGTGACACCCTACGAAGTGCACATGACAGAGGCAAGCGCATACATGTAATCACAAGTGTCCTCTCAATTGCTTTGCAATAAATAAATACAGCAGCTTATGTAAATAGGGATACATACACGTCCTACACATATGGTAGGCAAAAGACATTATTTATTGAATTTAACCGTAACCCAACACTAGGTGATACCATGAGCATTAAAAAAGAAAAAAAAGAAGCACAGTGAGACACACAACATATGTGAGCATATTTGCGCGATGAATGCGATCTTAACTTGTTTGTGTAGCTATACAAGCTGCTCTTGTTTCATTAGTTTGATTATTTGTTGATTCGAGGCGTCGATGTGCAGAAATGCCACTATGACTGAATATTCATTTAGTCAATCCGGGATCTGACAAGTCAAGCTTTGGAATTCAATAATGTGTGCGGGAACGCGGTTTGGGAACAACACTTTGGCTAGTAATTTCTCTTGTACAGCTAAACACGCTGAATAGTGTCAAGTATATAGACGATTAATTCCCATAGTTAGTCTACATGGATACAGTTGTTTCACGTTAAGTATACTGTAGCTTGCAAAATACGGTGTACAGTTCGCAGACATCCTCAAGTTACGAATTGCGCTAACTGCTCGCTTCTGTACGATTAAAATACTTGCAATGTTTGTTTGTGTTGTGTTCGACCATCAGAGGCAGTACATTAAACGGGAGTGATAGAAAGATCTCACGGTTTGCTTGCGCTGAAAGATAAGCTGTCAGTTTAGTCATTACGCCAACTGATCAGCAGAGGTCAGTAGTGAGTTGTGCAGTATGGGGGACTAGAAAATATTTTCGTGAAATATGACTCCCGAAAAGTAAATTGTTTGTGCCTCTTCATTACGAAACGTCAAATGTGTTGGAATAGGTATTCAGTTACCTTGCGTGTTTAATTCGAGTCTATTTCGTTTTAGCCACGCGGTTAAAAGGCGCATCCAGTTATTTGCTTGTGGCATGACTTCACGCGCAAAAAAAAGCACGTTTTTATGAATGAGCGTCGCAGGAGCAGGCAAGCTCGCTGGTGTTGACTTGATGTTAACATAGGCTTGAGTTTGAGGGAAAACACGGGACGAACACAGGACGAGACGAACACATAGACGATCAATTAAGCTTTAATATACACAAGGTACAAGGGAGACAGGGCAAAAAGAAAGTGTACACTTCGGCGTCTCGGCGTAAGTGAATATGATGCGCGTACACTCTTAAACTCTTAAACCTTTTATTGCAACTTTTAGAAACCTGTAACGTCTATATAGACCTAGATTTCAAGATTTCTTATAGGTTACACAACTCTAACGTATATTTAGAGGTTAAAAGCGACCGAAGTCATGTCATTATACAACAGCAATAGAAGTTACAACTCCAAAAAAAAGAAGAAACCAGTTTGGTGGTCCTTATAAACGTACCCTTTACTCCGACATTGTAACTTCTAAGCAAAATCTCCGGTGGCTATTTTTTTGTTAGGTCTTTTCGTTTGGTTTTCTTCTGTTTTGCAGCATAATGCCAAGTTTCATCCTCTCATTCGGGACGACAGTTGCGAATAAATCAACGTGCACGCTATTATTTTGCATCTGTTTCAGCGTCATCTGCGTCGACTACATATTACGAATGATGTATCAACACGGATTGTAACTCTGCAGTCTGACATACTGTATGTTTCTTTCTGGAAGGTGGAAAACCGTTGCCAATACCGCAAACACCAAGATTTTCGCATTTTCGACAGTTTGGATTTCGCTGCGTAGTGGAGCTTGGTCTAGCCACACTGAGAGCGATTTCCTTGAAATGCCCAACGGTTAACGTGCGTCCGTTGGCAGGTGTAATCTGTTTGCATCGATGGTTTTGCTCGTCGATGTACCTCGCGTTTATCATAGCACCATTACGAACAACTGAAATGCGAGATGTCGCTAACAAATAAGGATATTTTCGGCGTTCTGAGGGGAAGGTGTAGTGAGTGCGATGACTGCAAATAATACATAACCGAAAACGAACGTGATCAACCACAGCTGAAGTGCCTATATTGTAGCCACAGCTAGCTACAAGCTACAAGCTAGACTGTAATGGTATAGCTCCTTTGTGCGCGACGTCGCCGATTGGGGTCTGCTTGGCCACTGGCTTGATATTTTAGACAATCGTGTCCCCAACAGTACATCTGCAGCCAAGACGTAGACATTTTTTAGACCAAACCTCTACGTTGAGACAGAAATTATATGGACTTCCAGTGAGCCACGACGTTGACATAAATTAGCCAAAATGCCCAAAATTAGACCAAGATTATACCTTAATTTAGCCGAAATATCTACAGTTAGACATTGTATACACATTAATATTCTCATCATTAAGTGTGATTTAGACTTACTCTAGACATTTATTTTCGTTCGCTTTCATGTGAGATGTGTCATACATCTATATGAACGCAAACAGGCAATGTAGATATTTGGTACAAATATATTTATTTCATGTATCGTATACATACAGCAAGAACTTAGTATGGGCTTATTTGCACAAACAAAATTCTAGTTCAAATTACACATCAGCTAAGGCTGTTGAAATGCAGATTTGCTTCGTTGTGGTGTTTGCAAGTTACAGATCCCGACAAAAGTTTGCGGAACACCAGAGCGACGTATTTCTTGATCTCAGCGGCACCCTAGCGGAGAACGGGAGGGAACACACTTACTGAGAGGTGCGTCGAGTACCCGGTCACCTGTTTGTAAGTCTATCTGCTCCTGTTTGCAGCAACCGTGTCG
This sequence comes from Ornithodoros turicata, assembly GCF_037126465.1. NCBI lineage: Eukaryota > Metazoa > Arthropoda > Arachnida > Ixodida > Argasidae > Ornithodoros > Ornithodoros turicata. Next base: position 158,716,924 of record NC_088201.1, on the reverse strand, counting down.
CTCAGATGACTATATACACCACTCCAGTGTTCCCTAAAAACTTTTGTCGGGACCTGTACTAGGGAGTGTTCGATTCATTTCATTGCATGCATGCAAATATTATGACATACATATGAATACATTACAAATAGTTCATTGCACGGAGTCCTTCCAGTGTCCTCTAATTAAATAAGCGTGTGTACATAAAGAGGTTGATTGCACATAGTAAAACAAATCATACTGGTCTTATGCAGTCACTTCCCTCCACCATGGAAGGTACAACTTGATGCAGAGTTGACTGTAACACAGCTTCGCCATTCTGAGCCAGAGCGGAACACCCTACCGGCGTGTAGCGAAACTAAAAGCAGATAATATTCGGGATATCCCGCTCGTGCTACAGAGATATTTGGACTAGTACCATGTATGTACGCATATCCCAGTTCTTGCATCATTACCAGCCTGATCTTGATTGAGGTGTAAAGCACTTCACATATGTGTGGGGTTGTCTATGACTGTGAGCGGAAACCGGAACTGTTCTCATATCCACCGTAAATAGAAATTCCTGCATTACTACCAAACGCCTCTATGTAAGGATGTTAGGTTAGGCCTTGTGGGGGCGCTGCAATACAGCCGATATGTTATACTGTGTGGGGGCGCTCTTGGTCATGTACGGGGGCGGTGCACGAAAGGAATATAAGGACATGCAGACACAGCATTTGAGAGTCTTCAGCCGGGGGCCTTGGCGGAGGAAGGTAAAATAAACCTTGAGTGAGTTGTAACATTGTGTTTGCCTCCGTGTCCCTCACCGGCAGGACGTGTTCGGCGGGGAGCTTACCTGAGTCGTGGGAATATTTCCCACAACTGTTGCCGTGACCAGGATTCTGCTCGTTCGGTCGTCCACGTGGAGGACACGGAAGGCTTATGTTTTTCTGTTTTGTTTATTTGTAGGTTTTAGCCGATCAGTTTTCTTTCCCTTTTTTGTCGGAATTTGATAGAGCGTTGTTTACCGCGCTGTTTGTTGGCCTTCCCACGAGCTTGTTTGATAGGCGTGGGCGTTTGAAGCCGCGTTAGTTTCTCACATATCTGTTTTACTTTCGTTGTTTTTTTTCTATTTTCGTGATTGGAAGACAGGGTGGTAGAAGACAGCGCGTGTTGCTTGTTTTCCGGCAAATATAGGTATTGTTAGGGTTCCTACTCCCCGTCGTTTTTTTGCTCCCGCATAGAGGCCGATTAATGATTAACCTAGCTGTGCCAGTATTACCAGGCGCTACGGTTAGGGCTAGGGAACATGCAGTACACCGCTCACAGAGTACTTTGGCACCGGAGTACTTTGGACAAGAACAGGACTCGCTTTTGCTCCTTTTGGTCTTCCGGTTCCGAATAATGCCCCTGTCGCACGGCGCTTTCAATGCGGATTCAACCCAATCCGAATCGAGTTTCTCAAGAGCGTTCGGTGCGCGATGCTGCTACACAGTTCAACTCTCTGCGTATCGAAAGGTTGACTTGTCGACAGGCGGTGCTAACAGTCCCGAGAGAGTACGCTGTGATTGACAAATATGTTCCTAAAAAGTCGAGAATAACCGCACCGCTTTCGCATTGTGCTGCTTACTTAGCTTTAGGAGGAGCGCGGTGTCGAGAGTGGAAGAGATTAAACAAATTAGCAAACGCAGTCGCCCCTCATACCTAGACTAAAACAGTAACCGTGAAATTCCATGGGCTTGTATAGGGCCATGGGCTTGCACATTTGCGAATTAATGTAATCTTTTGTTTACCACTACAAATTCGCTGACTTCGAGGATGCCAATGGCGGTCTTCAAGCTGTTTTGAGAATCTCAATCCCGTTTAACGAACTGGATCGGGTTACGCAGGATCGGAGTTCGATCCTGCTCGAATGTGTCCGTGTAGCAGCGCCAGATCCGCATTGAGCTGGATGAGCATTAGCTCAATGCGGATCGAAAGTGTCCGTGTGACGGCGGTATAACATGCAGCGGCGAGAACCAAACATCGCCCTTCATTACATCGCCCTTCATTACATCGCCCTTATCGAAATGGGGTGTACGCTCTCTCTTATCTGTGATTCTGTTTACGAGCACTGCCTAGCAAGCAACGCGTGGATCTGTAGTAGAGCCTGCCAGTAGTAGGTACTGGACTCTCACAGTGCACAACGCTACAAGGCTTCTGGACGCCATTAATTAGCAATTAGAGCTAATTGGGACCCCCCACATTAATCAGCACCCTCCAGGGAGCCACCACACTAATTGGTGAACGTCTAACTCGAGTCCAGACCACCCGAGCGTTGTGCACTATGAGAGTCCATAAAAAATATAAAAAATAGATGGAGAGAAGGAGTTTAGTTGAAGATCAACGAAGTCATCGTGAAGAAAGTGGCCCGGAACGGCCGCTGACCGTCGCTGGGCGACGGAGCACAGCGGCAGGTTGCAAAGCATCACAGCTATGACCACAAGTTCCGGACATCCTGTGACGTCAGCTGTGACGTCATCATGACATGTCTGGGCAGGTTAGGACAGCTCTGGACATGCAAGGAGAAAAACACTCGTAATACAGAGGCTGGGAAAGCAAGAGTATGCAAACCATCAATAGCTAACAAGAAAATAGAATTAGTTACAACAAATGATCCCACCACAACAGGAGCGCAGAACGATGCGACTGCTCCATCCGAGAGGCAGGCAGAGAACTGACTCGCAATGGTTTTTTTCTCCTGTATAAAGCCCCGCAGCTGCATCCCCTAGCGGGTACTTACTCAACTGATCTCACAACAAAATTATTAAGAATCACGCCAGCGCTACTCCCGTTCCCAAGGCAGAAGATGATAGAAAATGCCAGACAACAGCATTCAGCACCCGAGGTGCACTGGCACGAAAATCGCAAACAAAGCGGGAAGAAAGTTGGCGAAAGCATTAGTTACACAACAAATCACCTCACCACAGCAGGAGCGCAGACCGATGCGACTGGTCTCCGTGACAGCCAGCCAGAAACTGAGCGAGCGCGGGGAGCGCACGTCTGCTTTCCGCGACAGCCGGAGAGAAACTGACTGGGGCGCCGCCCCGCGGCCGCTACGCATACGCGCTCCTAGCGCCCTCTGGGGCGACCACCTCCGAGAGGCTAAGAGTGAAGAGCATTCCTGCGCCCCCTGCTGGCCGTTCTCATTGGTCGTGAGGCTAAGAGAGAAGAGTATTCCTGCGCCTCCTGCTGGCCATTCTCATTGGTCGTGACATCATCCTATTGTCTCAGGGCTACCCTGTTTTTTCCACTAATGCTTCTTTGGTCAATCTACAATGAAGCCACAAGTTGACGTCATCATGCACCTGCGTGGCTCAAGGACGCGTACGCTCTAGACAGGGGACCTATTATTTATTGAATCACTATCCCATGATTATTTCCTTTATTCTTCTATAACGATTGAATAGGAAACTATTGCAGAAGAGCACCATGCATGAAAGCTGATCGTAGGTATTCCAAAGTCTTACTAAATGAGACTTGCAAAAGAACAAAATATCCTAACACGGAACTCCATCAACGGCAAATAAGAGGACTAGGCACTCAAGAAATCAACACAGAGTACGGGTAACCAGGAGCGCAGAACTCAGGGCAGCACTATCGTCAAGACAACAATGTTCCTTGTCAAAAGAGAAAAATACAAAGCATCAACAAAGGAAAGCATGGATATCGGATCATGTCAGGACACGTCAGGACAAATCGTACGACTACTGGGTAACAGAGGAAAACAACCAAACACTTGAACAGAGTGAAAAAGACACTCACCATCATTTTTCCCGTTCACAGCATTCCCTCATTGTAAATCCACTCGTCACAAAATCCACCTGCATCATCGAACATCATTCACCAGTGACGAACCACACATCCGCACCCCATCAGAGGCAGACAGAACCCCACTGAAGCTACGCTCTTCCACTGACGGCCAACGCAATTACCAGGAGCAGAATTTGCGAGTCCAGACCCGTCAGTGTCCAAGAGAGAAGTGAATCCTTGCGCCCCCTGCAGGCCGTTGTCATTGGTCGTGACGTCATCCTATTGTTTCAGGGCTACCCTGTTTTTTTCCACTAATACTCCTCTAGACAAGGTCAACCTGAAACAATGGTCTCGCGGTATTACGTCATCATGCAGGTGCGTGGCTCAAGGACGCGTACGCTCTAGACATGGGACCTGTTATTTATTGAACCACTATCCCAAGATTATTTCCTGTATTCTACTATAATGATTGCATAGGGAACTATTGCAGAAGAGCACCATAGACAAGAGGAGATTGTAGCATTTCATTCCCAAAGTCTTACTGTACAGGGAAAAAGTAATAGTTCAGCAAGACATGTCCATCCCAGCCGAGAGCCATGCAGCTAAGTGAATAATGACGCTTTGTTCCTCCTGAATAAAGTCACACACCTGTCCCCCTCGCGGTTACTCTCTGAACTAAATGAATCGCAAAATTATTAAGAATAGCTCTACTCCCATTCAAGGCAGCACTATCGTCAAGAATATTTCTTGTACAAAAAGAAAAAAGCTACATGTAGAAGGAAAGCATGTCAGAACAAGCCCAGGCATGTCAGTGCATGTTTGTCAGACAACAAGTGGGAAAAAGCGAAAAGAAACAAAGATGGAAACCAGCATCAAACTATTTCTAAGCACACGCACTCCTCTTATTCAAAAACAGTGCTCATCATAAATCCGTCCAGGGCAATACACACCATTTTTCTATTGCTACACTTTTTTTCCAGTGACGGTCAATGCATTGCTACAGACTGCGTGACGTCATCACATCCTGTCTGAAGAAGAAGACAGCGACAAAGACTCCTATAATTTATTGAATCGCAAGATTATTTCCTTTGTCCTACTCTTAATGACATTGATTCTCTCATTAAAATTCAACAAAAAAGCACCCTACATATTAACGATTTTCACCCCAAAGGCTCATCATGGTCATTAGAATTACAGTAAACTACCACTGCTCTTTTAAAATAATAAGTGAGACCACTCGACATCACCTCCAGGCTTATGTAATACATGACCCTTTCTATGCTCATACATTCGTTGTCTGAGGCTACACCTGCGAGCAAAAAGGCGCGGAAGCCGGGGGGCAAAGTTCCATTCGCGCATTGCGAGCAAAAAGGCGCGAAAGCCGGGAGCAAAGTTCCATTCGCGCACGCCAACGCACAAGACAGAACGCCTTCACGGGAACACGATGGCATTCGTATACTATATTAATGATTATTGCATTGCAGTTTAGAAAAACTACTACAAAACTATAATTTTAGGAGCCCATTAAAATTCTACTTTCTATGGAAACTATAATTGCCCTATTACTTGGATCGCTATTAATGAAGCGCTCCAATTTTTTCTCTCTTCCCATTTCAGCCTTGTCATGCAGAGAAGCAGACTCACATCCAAAATAATTAATTTACACTGAGGGTGCCGTGCTTCAGGAATTCCTATCCTGCGCTCAGATGCAAGCATTTCTTTACGGATACCTTTAACAGCTGACGTCCTCAACATACCGAGCTCCTAACAACATCTAACAAACAATCAGAGAAACCCTCTTTTCAGCTGTACCATGCGACTGTCTTCTTCGTAAAATCGGTGATCTGAGCAGCGAAAAATTGCGCGCACTTGTGCTTGCCTTCAAAAAACTGAAGCATATGCCAATAAACCAAGAAAAAGACACTCATGTCTGGTATCTGATAGTGCCACATACACAGACGCATTGCCCTTGCGTAAAGAAAGCACAGGACAGGGATACACAAATTTCCTTAGGTGAGCAGGGAGAAGGCTTAAGACCTCAGGTCACCTCACATCGCCACGCGGCTAGCACAACATGACACCAACAACATACTAGCAGCGGGTAAAATTGCAACACTGCTAAACAAGTCCACACATGCCACGATGACGTCACAAATCAAGAAAAAAGCACACGCACGCACGCACAGAGGACAACGCATTAAACACACGGAGCGCTCAGGAATAATCGTAGCGTTACCGCACGTCGCTACGAAGCTCAACGTCTAACACAAGACGACAGCAACAAGATATTAGCGAAGAGTAAAAATTGCAACACTACTGAACAAGTCCAGACATGCGACATCGAATGCGAAAACACTGCTCATTGGGGAAAAGGGCCTAAGCCTGCGGCGCATCATCATAGAGCATACACAACTTCATTTTTCTATTTCGCGTAAACTAAACGCGGTCTGCTTGGAAAACGACGTACAAAGTTTCTTAGGGAGCAGAGAAATATAGAAATTTGTACTCCGTGCTCAGATACCAGCGTTTCTGCTCAAAAACCTTCCAAATTAAGCACTGCTTACTTCGTCAAGATATCGAACACCCAACAAAATCAAACAAACAACCCCACTTCCACTGGTAGAACACTATTCAGCTTTTACGCAGGAGGCTTTCTTCTACATAAAAAGTAGAGAAAATAAAAAAGAGCAGCGAAATATTACACGCACTTTTGCTCGCATAGCTATAAGAGAAAAAAATAAATAAAATAACGACGCACACGCTAATAAACTGTGACAAAGACACCCATTTCTGCTATCAGATAATTATTGCATAATGCTAAATACTCATTTGCATTGGCCCTGCGTGAAGAAAGCACAGCACAGGGATACACAATTTATCTTAAGCGAGCAGTGAAAGTCACTTCTACTCGAACAGCTTAATATCATAAAGTCTGAATTATTGCAAAGAAAATAAAGCTTGAACAGCGCTACGAAGGTGACAGACACATACTAACAAACAAACAAACACTTCTATTCATTTCTATTGATAAAGGCGTAAACCACACTACAAGGACAAAGCACAGCTGCTTCAGGAGAGCGCATCAAATGCAATGCAACAGGACCCGCTCGCATAGAATAGCCTACCCAAAACAAAGACTTCACCAGGTTCGATCTATCCTACAGATAGCAATGCAAGTGCTGCTACCCTTATTTTTTAAACCACTATTCCACGCAATAGTACATAAATGTATCTCTCGTGTCACATGAAAAGGCACACACAAAGAACTTACTTGTCAAGTGGGATCCCTGGTTCAGAAAAGCGTCCGCGCGCACACACACAGACGCACACTCACATTTTCACACTCACAAACACAAAGTCACAACCACATAAATCCACATTATTCCTCAGGTCAATAATTATCCTACCATCGTCAAAAGATGGCTCACTCTTGTATGCGATCGCAAAGCGATAGGTCCTCGTTCCGGATGTAATAGGATATCGCCACTCGTCCGACGCGAACCAAAAAAGAAAGAAAGAAAGGAATGCACGTTCGCTATACCTCCACGAAGAAAACGCTACCGTGCTTCAACGCAGCGATCATCATACAGGAGTGAATTGTCTTCTTCGTTTTCCTTTTATTTTCTTGCACCCATGTATTTTGCAAGAATACTATAGAGACCCAACAGAGCAGTGCGCGCTCCCATCAACCCACCTTGGGCTGACCTTACACACCCGAAGCCTTTTCTGAATACATTCTGCTGGCGCTGGAATAAAAAGATTTATCGCCAGGGTACAACAATGTCAGCTCTGCTTCGGTTTAAGTGATAAAACAGTGCGCCTGCTCGGGGAAACGGATCGCGCGCGACCAAACCGCGGGGCCCGCGTTGCGCTCGCACACGGAATCGCGCGCGTCGCGTCC